>NC_134356.1:458942056-459132056 GCF_048569485.1 Anomaloglossus baeobatrachus
TAATCTGTAGCATGTCAATTCTGTCAGCGGTTTTCACCTTTGAAAGTAAAAAAAAAAAAAACGCATCAAAAGCGAGGGAAAAAATACACGTTTTCTTTCCTTCCAAGTGATGCAGAAATTACTGCAACCAAATACCCATCGTGCGCATAGTCTAAATTTAGTCTGCGATTTTAAATCCATTGAGAAGCGCAGAAAAAGAAAAAAAAAAAAAAGTTACAAGCTTTCCTCTTCGGCCTCGTGCACACTGAGTATTTGGGGAGTTTTTAACCTCAGTATTTGTAGCTAAAACTAGGAACTAGAAACACGTCACCACTTCTGCATTTATCACCCACTCCTGGTTTTTGGCTACAAATACTGAGATAAAAAAACCGCACCAAATACTCAACGTGTTCACGTGGCTTTCAGGTGTCAGAATGAGCTCACTGACAGACTCTCCAGCAACTCTTGGTCGAGCCGCTTTCCTCACACACTGACCAGCACTTCTGTCCATAAAATGGCAGTTGAGAAAAGAGTAGTGACCAGAACTAGCCATCAGACTCTTCCAATAAAAAAGCAGCTTCCCCTGTGAGGTCTTTTAGATCCGGTCACTGCTCCACCACCCGCAGACATTTTATGGACACAAGTGCTGGGCAATTTCTGAGGAAAGATGCATTAGGCCTTGGTTCCACTTCCAATTAAAATAGCCAAGTGCAATCCAATAAAACATCAGATTGATCTCACTCTAGTGCAAATCTAAGGTGCAGTGTCCATCTGCGATTGATTTCTCATGTCATATCGGCATGAGAAATCAATCACAACATACTGCGCTTGGCAACTATTCTCGGCTCACGCACCCCCATACAAGTCTATGGGAGCTTGTGAAACATCTCACCATACTTGCATGTCATCTGACTGCAGTGCGATGTACGCAGAGACAGGCAGCAGAGGAGAGGGAGAAAGTTCTCCTTCCCTCTTCTCTGCAGCTGTGATCTGATTGAAAGTCACATGACCCTCGGCTCACACTCACAGCACAGGGTCATTAATACATCATCTCCGATGCTAAACATCGGAAGCTATGCGCAAGTGGAAACGAGGACTTCTAGAATCTGTCCCCAGGTTGCGGCTCCACCTGAGAGCACCATGATGTAGCGACAGAGACCATGATCCCAGTGATATATCACTTAGGCTGCTTTCACACTACGTTTTTTTTTTTTAACATGAGTCCATGAACGGTTTTTTAACGCAAAAACGGATCCAGTGCAAATGCCTTTTTCATTTCAAAGCATTTGCAATGGACTCGTATCAACATGTGTTCAGATGCGTTTGCGTGCATTATAGACAGGATCCAGCGACTTGCAGTTTTTTAACTTTTTTCAAAACGCTACTTGTAGCGTTTTTGAGCTGCGTCCAAATACTGTTTTTCACTGGATCCTAACTATACTGCACGCAAACGCATGTGAAGGCTGGCATGCTGATAGACAGGATCCTGCTTGCTCAACTGAGCATGCCCAGAAACCAGCCTCTCTCTCCCCTCTCCCCCTCTCTCCCGCCTGAGAGCGGCACACCGCTTGTAACCAAGGTAAATATTGGGTAACCAAGCAAAGCGCTTCGCTTAGTTACCCGATGTTTACCTTTGTTACCAGCGTCCGCAGCTGTCAGATGCCGGCTCCCAGTCTATCACATTCAGTTCCCCTCACTCCCGATCACATGACTTCAATGCCCGCCCATAAACATCAAGTGACTGGATCCTGCAAAATAACATGCGTTTTTCTTTGTAAAAACAGGATCCACTTTTACAGCAAAAAACCGTTCATGACGCATGTTAAAAAAAACGTAGTGTGAAAGCAGCCTTACTTTGCTGCAGATTTGATAAAATCACCATTTCATCTACTCTAGATCTAGCAGTTCTCTGAATGCTGAGCTCTGTGTAACCCAGCCCACACCATTGATTAACATTTCACTGTTTACACTGTGCATAGGCAGAAAGCTGTCAAAAAAGCAAGTGAAGAAAAAAGATTAGTAGTTGTACGGACACAACAGAGTTAATGGGTAGAAGATGAATAAATCATTGACACTTCACTACAATTTCATATCTAACCAAGCTTTATTGAAATTGTTTTTTAATAGGAATATTTCTTTGTGAAAAAAAAACAAAATACAAATATTGACAGATAAAATTCTTGCAAAAATAGAAAAAAAAAGGTAAGTTTTTATATCATAACCCTTTAAAAATGAAACCTGGCTGAAATAAAAGTGGATGTGTATCGTAACTCAACAAAGTTTATGGGGTCTTAAAGATGGAGTTCAGCTTTATAAAGAAGAGGGTTTTTACAAGGATCGCATGTCTGCGTCAGCTCTGCCGAGATGTCCTAGACCTAGAAACAGGAACACTTAGGAGATCTTGACAGTAACTGGACCTTACTACTGATAAATGCGTCTTGGTTCATTTAATACAATTCCACCCTCAATCATTGCATTTCGAAACCTCTGCACCTAGAAAACAAAAAAGAGAATACATTGTTTACAGCCTGAATAGACAAAGAAAAATTGTGTCTTGACTAGGTAGAGACATAATGGACTCTATATATTACACGGTTCCCTGAAAAATGCCCACAGGAAAATTGCCCACAGGAAAATTGCCCATATCGAAAATTGCCCACACGGAAAATTGCCCACACGGAAAAATCGCCAATTGCAGCATCACAAAGTTTCAGATCTATGATATTTGAGGTGCAAAGTGAGGATGTTCACATAATAGGTGATCAACTTGTGATTTACAGTTGACCTAGTGCAAAACTGCAAAAATGCTGAAGATCTGTGGTTTGTAGCAACAGTCTGTCATTATCAGCGATAGATAGATACAGTCTGCTCTAATCTCACTGATTCTGCCTAAGGGTACCTTCACACTTTAGCGATGCAGCAGCGATCCGACCAGCGATCTGACCTGGTCAGGATCGCTTCTGCATCGCTACATGGTCGCTGGTGAGCTGTCAAACAGGCAGATCTCACCAGCGACCAGTGACCAGCCCCCAGCCAGCAGCGACGTGCAAGCGACGCTGCGCTTGCACGGAGCCGGCGTCTGGAAGCTGCGGACACTGGTAACTAAGGTAAACATCGGGTATGGTTACCCGATGTTTACATTAGTTACCAGCGCACACCGCTTAGCTGTGTGTGCAGGGAGCCGCGCACACTGAGCGCTGGCTCCTTGCTCTCCTAGCTACAGTACACATCGGGTTAATTAACCCGATGTGTAATGCAGCTACATGTGCAGAGAGCAGGGAGCCGCGCACACTGCTTAGCGCTGGCTCCTTGCTCTCCTAGCTACAGTACACATCGGGTTAATTAACCCGATGTGTACAGCAGCTATATGTGCATAGAGCCGAAGCCGGCAGCACAGGCAGCGTGAGAGCGGCGGAGGCTGGTAACTAAGGTAAATATCGGGTAACCACCTTGGTTACCCGATGTTTATCTTGGTTACAGCTTACCGCAGCTGCCAGACGCCGGCTCCTGCTCCCTGCTCGCTTCATTTGTCACTCTCTCGCTGTCACACACAGCGATCTGTGTGTCACAGTGGGAGAGCGCCTTTGAAGAAAACGAACCAGGGCTGTGTGTAACGAGCAGCGATCTCGCAGCAGGGGCCAGATCGCTGCTCAGTGTCACACACAGCGAGATCGCTAATGAGGTCACTGCTGCGTCACAAAAAGCGTGACTCAGCAGCGATCTCGGCAGCGAGCTCGCTGTGTGTGAAGCACCCCTTACTCCTTCCACCAGCCCAAAACAGCAGCACATGCAGAACCAGCAGCAGTGTGATCAAGAGGAGCAATCTCTACTATCTGTACTCACAAAAGTATCACTGTATTATCTGTTGAGTTACATGTGACTGCAGGTCACATCTAATACATTATCATCTCAGGGGAGCCCACCAAAAGCAGGGTGCTGCGGGCACAGATAGGCTACTTTCACACTTGCGTTCATCGCAATCCGCCACTATGGAAAATAGCGCAGTCCGTTAACGGACTGCGCTATTCTCCATAGACTTATATTGACGACGCACTGTGACGCAGTGTCTGTGTTTCATCCGCTAGCCGACACGGAGTCGTTATTTTGACTGATCACCGGGAGGAGGGAATGCAGCATGTAGCGTTTTTGGTGTCGTTAAAACAACTCACCTTGGCGGATTCTGTTGGAATCCGCCAAAGTGTCTAATGATAGTCTATGGTGGCGGATTCCGCCACTATGCGCTAAGCAGCGGAATCTGCTGATGGACTCCATCACATTCTACTGAGCATATGTACCGCCCCGGGGCTTGGCCGGCTGCCGAGCCGCTCGGATCCGGGCTCATGGGTGGGTGGCTCGAGCTCCTCCCGGACCCGGGGTTCACGTCACTCTGAAGGGATGCTGATGCTACGTGAGGGGTGGTGTTCGGTGGGGAGGTCCATGGCCGAGGCCGCGGTTGTTTTTGGGGGTTAAGTTCGTGACGCCACCCACGGGTTGTGGTGAATGGATGGACACCACCGCTGCCGTTGACTAGACTCCCAGGGATGGTGTTGCGCAGCTTAATGTTGACCCCTCCGTGGGTTGGGGGTGATGGTCCCGGGGGCCCGAGGGTGCTGAGGAGGGGGGGATGTGTGCTGGCTTGTTGGTGCGATGCGGTGCGCGGCCCGAGGGAACTGTTGTACTCACTATTACAGACACACTGGAGTCTCTGGTAAACCAAACAAGATGGTGGACGATGCCAGCAGCCGGCTGCGCTTCTCCCCTTTTTTCAGGTTGGTGGTTTCCGCCTTTCTCCTTCATCTCACTTTTAGTAGAATGGTGACTCCTATGCCTGAGCAACAGTAGGCCGCTCCCCAGCTTTGTGTGTACCGGTAGAGCCCGTTTGCCCGCAGACGCTGGCCCGTGGGATCTCGATGCCTGGGCGGTGGCTTTCTATCCCTCTGGTTGGGCTGTTGTCTTCAGTCGGGTCTTGGGTTGAAAAGGACCTAAAGTCCAGACCCCAACCAGTGAATTCAACTCGGTCCAGTGGCTTCTGGGCCTCGTACTGGGTCTGAGTACCCCTCCTGGTGCTCTGGTTTCCAATCGGTTCCCCGGTTCGGTACCGACGGGTCACTACCCGGTCCCGGTCCCTTACGGTTCCACCGGCTGTAATCCCTGCTGCTGTAGGCAGCCACCACCGTCTGCCCCCTGGCCACAGGGTATCCGGGCTCCAACCCAGATCCCTGACAGACGTACACACTTTGCTACCACTCTCCTCCACTCCTGTCACTGAACTCTGTTTTTCCCGCCTCAGGCTCTCCGAACTCCTTGGTGGGCGTGGCCAACCACCTGGCTCCACCCCCCGGGTGTGAACGTCAAGTCCTGAGGTGGGTGACTTAGGGATTTAGGGTTGGCTGCTGGTACCTTTTTAGGGGAAGGTGTTTGTGCAAGGGCCTACCTGTGACTACCTGGCTAATCCAGGGCGTTACACATGCTCAGCATGTCCAGCAGAACGATCTAAATTGTTTAAAATCACTCCTGGTCTCTCTATCACTCTCTGTCGGTCGGTCTCTCCCTCTCACCCCCTCTCTCATACTCACCAATCATGGGCGCAGCGCTGCACAGCTGTCACCATGCTCTGGTGGCTTCTCTTTTGAAAATGTCGACCGCTCATTATTCCATCTCGTATTCCCTGCTTCCCCCGCCCACCGGTACCTATGATTGGTTGCAGTCAGATGCACCCCCACGCTGAGTGACAGCTGTCTCACTGCAACCAATCACAGGCGCGGGTTGGCGGGTCTATATCATGCAGTACAATAAATAAATAAATAAATAATTTTTAAAAAAACGGCGTGCGGTCCCCCCCAATTTTGATACCAGCCAAGATAAAGCCACACGGCTGAAGGCTGGTATTCTCAGGATGGGGAGCCCCACGTTATGGGGAGTCCCCCAGCCTAAAAATATCAGACAGCAGCTGCTCGAAATTGCCGCATCCATTAGATGCGACAGTCCCGGGACTCTACCCGGCTCATCCCAAATTGCCCTGGTGCGGTGGCAATCGGGGTAATTAGGAGTTAATTGCAGCTCATAGCTGCCACTAAAAAAAAAAAAAAGTGTTGACCACTGATTCCCATTAGGCTATATTCACATGCTCTTCAGAAGAAGGACGACAAAGATGGCCGAAAGAGGAGGTACCAGACCCGGAGAACGGAGACACCCATATGACCCATCTGCACCGCACCGACCGTTTAGGTAAGTATTATAAATTGATTTTTACATTCTACACAGCGCCCTGGGCTCTTATATACAGCATGTTGGAAAGCTGTATATAAGTTCACTGGTGGTGGCCGCAGCTTAGTCACCAAATCTGGTGACAGGTTCCCTTTAAAAGGCAGCTTTTTATTTGCATAAAACCAATGAAAAAAAAAACATGCAACAAAAAGAAGCAAAAACACAACGTGTGAACATTGTGGCACATAAGTATTGACACTGCAGTAGGAGGAATAACTACGTAATAATTGATGGCATTAATATTATTTTAGTTTTCTGTATTCATTTCTGCCAACCTGAGTTAAATAAATTACAAGAAAAAAAAAAGAAAATCTTGGATAACCCCTTTAAACATGTCAAACATAAAAGTGTTTTACAGGGTGGAGTGGGAGGTTTTTTTTTACAGAAGTTTTTGTTTGGACAGAACGTTAAGGTGGATCAAACTAATATCATTTATCCCAAGCCAGAGGGACAACACAAGGAGACCCCTATCCTCTCTCCCCGTAGACATTTGATGATATTCTGTAGTACTCAGTACTGGTACGTTCTTGGCTGTTTCTGTCCCGTTACTGTGGACTCCCGGTAATCCCCGCACCTGTTGATCTGATCAGCAGACCAGTGAGGCTAAGGCTAGGTTCACATTTCCGTTGTTTTGCATCAGTCACATGCGTTGCTTGACGCTTGAGACTGATGCGTTATACAACGGATGACAAGAATTGGAATTTATTGTCATCATAAAGCGGATCCCGTTGTAAAACGAGAGAGAGAGAGAACGATCAGCTGATCATTCACAATAGACAGCCGCCGGCTTTTGAGAGCGATCAGTTGATCTCCCGGCTGCCGGCTTTTGAGAGCGATCAGCCGATCGCCAAGCGACCAGCTTCTGTGAACGATCAGCTGATCGCTCTCAAATGCCGGCGGCCGGGAGATTAGCTGATCGCTCGGCGAGAGAGAGAGAAAGAGAGAGAGAGACATTCATCTGATTAAACACAAGATTTGAGCATGCGCAGTGAATACATAAGGATTCCACTGCTCAAAAACAGTTCCACGACTGATCATGCGGGTGGAGGATGCAACACAAGGGCATCAGTCGCAGTCCGCCGCTCATACAAGTCTATGGGAACAACGGAATCTGCCAAATGGATTGCATTGTTTATCAGAGCGGTGGATTGTGACTATCAACAACGGAAGCGTGAACCTAGCCTAACCGGCACGGGTGTATCGGATATCCACCAGCAATGTTTAATCCTTTAGATTGCACTGTCAAACTGACAGTGCGATCTAATACGCTCCCATGGGGATTACGCTGTTCCCTGCTCTCATCGGCTGCCTCTTGACTAGATCACTGGGCGCCATAGTGTTACCACAACAGCACGGGTACAAATGATGACCCGTCACTTTAATGACTTACTTCCTGTGCGATCCAGCAGATCACCAACACTCACAGGAACACAGCATTTCTGCTGATCAGAGAGGTGCTGAAGCATCGCTTTGAAGAACACAAGTAATCAGATTGTGCAGTGATAAATTACCCGAAGGGGACTAGTAAAATCAGTCTAAAAAGTAAAAGAAAAAAAAAGTAGTAGTTGTAAGAAAAAAAAAGAAAAAAAATAATACTAAAATGTTCAAATCATCCCTCTTTTGCCCAACTAAAAATAAAATATGCACAATGTTAAATCGCCATGTTCAGAAATGTCTGATCTATCAAAATCTAAAATTAAATCAGATCGGTACACGGCATAGAGAGAAAAAAAAAAATCCCAAATGACATAATTAAGTTTTTTTGGTTGCCGCAACATTGCATTAAAATGCAATAAAAGGCGAACAAAACATCATCTAAGGAAAAATGGTAAATGATTAAAAACGTCAGCTCAAGACAAAAAAAAAGCCATCACTGAGCCCCCAGATACCGAAAAGTGAGAATGCTATGGGTCTTGGAAAATGGCGACAAAAGCGTTATTGTTTTTTTCTGTTTTACAAACTTCTGAATTTTCTCACCCCTTAGGCCCCTTTCACACATTAATCTTTTTGCCATCAGTCACATTCCATCGTATTTTGAGAAAAAAAAAACGGATCCGGCGACTGATGCCGCTGGATCCATTTTTTTCTCATCAACTTGTATTAGCGACAGATTGCAACAGATGGGCCTTACGTTTCATCCGTCGTTTGACGGATCCATTGAAAAATGTTTGTTAATCGGACGGAGACGACGTCCACAGTATTGTTTTTTGTGTATGTCGAAAAAACGGACAGCGACGCATCCGTCACCGTCCGTCATTTGGTAGAATGGCAGTTTATGTGCACAGGATCTGTCGTAATCTGTTAAATGACAAAATCCTGTGACAGATTCTGTTTTTTTTTTTTTTTTTTTTTATTTAGCCCCCAGCTAGTCAGATCCGGCGAAAAATGGATCCGTCAGATCAGTTTAGCCACAATCTGCAACGGATCCGTCGAGAAAACGGATTGTGACTGATGGCAAAAAACTGATGTTGGAAAGGGGCCTTAGATAAAAGTAAAACTATACATGTTTGGTATCTGGAAACTCGTACTGACCTGGGGAATCATAATGTCAGGTTAGGCTACTTTCACACATCCCGTTTGAGCCATGCGGCTCAATCCGGCTGTGAAACCTATGCAACGGATGCATACGTTTTTACATGCGGCCAGTCCGGTTTTTTCCGGTTGCGGAGTGGAAGAAGCCGCATGCGGCGGCCGGATGCGTTTTTTTCCGCATCGCGACGCATCCGGCGTCCATAGGCATGCATTGAAAAATGCGCCGCAGCGGCCGGATGCGGCGCGATGCGGGTTTTTTTGCCGGAGCAAAAACCGTTGCAGGCAACGTTCCATCCGGCCGTGGCATCGGCTAAATCTGCCGCATGCGGCAAAAACCGGACCGAACGCGGGCCCATGCGGCACAATACGGCACTAATGTAAGTCTATGCAAAAAAAAACGCAACTGGCGGCAAAAAAAACTGTTGCGGTTTTTCTGCAGAGCGCCGTATTGTGCTGCAGAGCAAAAAACGGATGTGTGAAAGTAGCCTTAGTGAACACTGTAAATAAAAATGCTCCAAAACAATCATGCAATTGCAGTTTCTTTTTTGTAATTTACGGTACCACACTGGGAATTTTTTTTCTTATTTTCTAGTACGATATGGAGCAGAATGAACTGGTCCCACAAAAAAAACAAGCCCTCATATGGCTATATTAAGGGAAAAAAAAAATAATAAGTGATGGCTCTTGGAAGATGGGAAGGGAAAAAACAACTAAAAATTGCCTGGGGGTGAAGGGGTTAAATGGGAGCTGTCAGGTCATAAAAAAAAAAAAAAAAAAGGCCTTTATTACCTCAGTTTTCACATGCAAATTGGTGCCAAAGGGGAGTTTTTCTACAAACTAGTTGGCCCTCTTTCCATGATATCATGCCACTGTGGGGGTGATGACATGATATCCATGAGTTGGCGTAGTAGCAGCTCCTGAAATTCTTGCACACATGCGCGGCTCACTTCAGTATTATCAGCGTGCCTCAGAAGCCAGGTGTACGTGTCCCGGCTTCATAGAGGCGCAGTGCACATGATTGGAAGCATAGAAGCCGTTATCCTAATCACGTGCACTGCGCCTCTATGATGCTGGGATACATACACCTGGCTTCTGAGGCACGCTGATAATACTGAAGTGAGCCGCGCATGTGTGCAAGATTTTAAGGAGCTGCTATGACACAGACTCATGGTTATTATGTTATCACCCCCACAGGGGCATGATAACATGAAAAGAGGGCCAACAAGTCTTGGGATACAATGCCCATTCGACTAGTTAAGGCCCTAATTTGCAGATGAAAAATGGAGGTAATAAAGGCGACAGGTAACGGTATGTGACTACATGCATTACACTCACAATTGTGATCCGTAACAAAAAGAGATGAAGAAAAAAAACAATGGAGTGGAGGTTTCGGCGGAGACACTCATTTTGCTCAACATTGAATCAATGAAGAAAAGTTGATGCCATTTAATGTGTTGCAGACACCGTTTAGGTTTAGTAAAGTGCACAATTGTAGATATTGTCAAATTCAAATAGCAAGACTTCACTTGGTCAGGAAATGGATAGGAGGTAAAAAAAATATAAAATGGAAGAATTTATGTAAAACAGATATGTCATACAATAGGGGAGGTTGGGGTTTTGTTCCTCAGAAATTTTTAAAAAATATTTTGAAAAAAAAAGATAGTGGAGAGCATTAAAATTTGGGGAAGAAAGATAAAGACCAGCCGATACAACAGTGGGGATTTTTTTTTTTTGCTTTCTTTATTATTTTTTTGTACAAGTGGAAAGGGGAAGCGGTGGGCGAATTTGAAGGATTTTTTTTATGATTTCCTTTTTATATTTGTACAATATGATTGGTTATTTAAATAAAGGTGTTAAAAAAAACAAACCAAAAAAAACCCCAAAACATTCCAATGAAGTCACAAATGACCGGATGATATAGAGCACCCAGTCATCCTAAGGCTGCTTTCACACATCAGTTTTTTTTCATCAGGCTCAATCCGGCTCAAAAAGCTATGCAATGGATGCGGCGAAAAAAACCGGATCCATTGCATAAGTTTTTCCATGCGGCCCGTCCGTTTTTTGACAGATCCGGTATGTTACTGAGCATGCGCAGTTCAAAAAACGCATCCGGCCACCAGATGCCGCATCCAGCGTCCATAGGCTTGCATTGTAAATTACACCGCAGCGCGCCGAATCCGGCGCGATGTGTTTTTTTTGCCACAGACAAAAACACTGCAAGCAATGTTCCATGCGGCCGCCGCCTTGGCTAAATATGCCGCATCCGGCAAAAACCGGACGCAATGCAAGGCCATGTGGCACAATCCAGCGCTAATGCAAGTCTATGAAGAAAAAAACGCATCCGGCGGCAAAAGAAAACGGATGCGTTTTTTCTGCAAAGCGACGGATTGTGCCCGATTGCAAAAACTGATGTGTGAAAGCAGCCCAAGTTTCTTGCGGGTTTTCTCGGACACCATAATTTTTAGATTTTTAAACAATTTGAAAACATTTGAGATAAAAAGATGGTTCAACCACAAATATAGCTCCAGAAAGAGGGTATATGGGGGGATAGTTTCTATCATGTGTGCATAATAAATACTGCCCTCACTTGTGGTATTTTTGCCAATATGTACATGTAACATAATATTGTTTGAAGACAAGTAAATGTCACCACTAGAGATTACAGAACCTGAGATTCAATGTTCGTACCAAAACACAGACATTACAAAAAAAAAACAAAAGCAAAAAAACAGACTTCGGGTTCGGAGATTGGGTGCTTTATGTATGAACATCACATGTGCGATCATCGCTGTGCTCGGGTACGCTCAGCCCTATGTGAGCCACTTGCAGTGTTTGAATGGCCACACTGGGGGTAACAACAGCGTTATCAGATGTAGTGTGCAACAAAAAATAAAATGGAAAACCCCCCACCCCCACAAGTGCTCGGTATATGGCTGGCTTCGTGTGGGTGGAGACTTGAACTGCCCACTTAGGGACTTCCATTCGGGTTCAGGTCAAGAAACTTTAAAGTCCATCTAAACCCGCCAAATCAAACTTTCACGGGTCCGCTTATCTCTAGCCACCACCACCCCTATCCCCAAGTTCCTCATACACCCCTCATACTCTGTACATGTACTATGCACAGGCCTACGGTAACCACATTCATGTAGGTGTCCGAATGTAAGTCAGTGGAATATGGATTAAGATTATATATTGGAGGTCGTCACTTTATAGATTTTATCTTACATGTTGCCCATTTTTTCTGTCACATCCACGAAAGAGGCCAAGTCCAAGGTCTGCAGACCAGGATAACATCAGTGGCTTCAATTACGGCCTGACTCTACCAGGTAATGTGCTCTGATCCAGTAATGCTCCGATATATTGATGGATCATTATAGTCACTGGGTGCAGCTCACGCGCACATTATGGTCAGGACTTGGAGTTAGGTCTATTGTACGTCTATGGTAATGAGTTTGCATTCAACATTTCTTTTCAGCATTCGGTCAGGAAAATGTATGCAGTTCTAAATTCATGCAGAAATGGGATTTAGGGATTTCTCCTTATGTCGGCCGTGCATACTGCAGTTACTGTAGCCGAATGTGATCTTTTGCCCCACGTACATACAGCGAGACACTGAACACTATTAGGATTTATTCCTTCAGTCACCGCTATTACAATATTCTAATAAGAGATTTCTGTTGTGTGTCTCCCACAGATCGGATTTCACATCTTCAGATGATCAGGACATTAGCACCTGGTAAGCCCCACATCCCCTGCATTACTAGATACCAGATGGCGACTAATAGTCGGCTCCTATTCTGCTACATTTATTTCACAGCTCCGCTGACATATCTGCAATATCTGATGATGATTTTAATATTGTGTTATTTCTAGATACAATCCAGGTTTGTGTTACTGTAAAAAGAACAATCTGGGTCCTGTATGGGCAGAAGTCCGTTTTTGAATCTAAGACTGAGGCCACACGGGGGTTATGTGCGATCCTCGCATAATACTCGGCACATGCTCACAGCACAGTGGAAGCTGAGTGTCATGCGATGGTGGTCCGATTGTGCGATCAGACCACAGTTGCGGAGGGGAGGGCCAGCGCTGCGGAGGGAAGGGAAATATTTATCTCCCTCTCTCCTCCATAGCCGGCTATTGTTATTCTCGCTCTGCACTTGTGATACACCGGTGTAATGCGAGTGCAGTGTGATGTTTCTCTCGCCCCATAGACTTGAATGGGTGCGAGAGAAAGAGGATTGCATTGCACCTGCAGCATGCTGCGACCGTTTTCTCGGTCCAATTAAGGCTGAGAAAATAATCGCTCATGGGAGCTGCCCCATAGAGTAATATTGGTCCGAGTGGAATGCGATTTTTTTATCGCATTCCACTCTCTTCGTTTTTCTCACCAGGTGTCCTAAGCCTAACAATTAAAAAGCAAATAATAGAAGGGTCTGTGCCTTTTTACATAAAATATACATTATAGGGCTAATCCTATATAAGATATGCTTTATTGATGTGGGTCCTATGTCTGGGACACCTCCACACTGGGAGAACCAGTGATTATTTATGGCTGCCACTATCTCTATAGAATTTATTACAGCAGTGCAATTCATTTACTTGGCTTTTTCTATAACTTCTGTAGATAGAGCCCTTCACAAGCAATCCCATTAAAAACGATGGAGGCTGCCATGAATCAGCAGATGGGATCATATTCATATACAGGATAGACTCCTACCTTTCCTGTGGATCTGCTATACATAATGATATCTATAGATATGGATATGGTTAGTTAGCCACTGTCATAGAAGATAAACACTGGTTACATTTTCCATAATGGTTGCTGGATATGCAATGAATGTCAGATCCCGTCAATTATCCCCAATGCTTTGGAAAACCTGCTACAATTTTAGCTTATTTTTCAATATATTTTCAGATTCATTATATCAGCATTGAGACTTCTCTAAATATAATCATCTCATCAACCCATGACGAAGGTAAGAAAAAATATTCCACCATTTACAACAATCAATAATAAGTTGGCGACTTTCTTTTTGCAATTTCCAAATTGGCCTTTTTTTTGCATGTGGGTATATAATGCAATATGATAATTTCATGTTTATTTCATCGAGCTAATGGCCAGAAATTTGACAACCAATACATTGTGTCAAATTAAAAAAAAAAAAAAAATAGAGAGTTTTCAACTTGTTTTCATATTAATGAGAAAAGCGGCTTATCACTTCTATATGTGCATGATTCTTGGAAGAAAGATGTGAATACCTGCATCAGCCTGGCGGAGAGCATTATCAGATGCAGCTTCCCGGACCCAGTTGGTCCCTACACGTTTTTTGCAAAGCTTTGACGACCCCAGCAATGGATATGGCGCTGGGTATTGGAACATTTGTAGTCATAGATTGTTTAGTTTTTATCACATTTCTGTGGATTAAATCTAAAAGCCGTTAAATACATGTATTACTTCTATAGAGTTTTGTTCTGAAAATCGATGCCTATTGCTAAACAGATTACAATCGATGTTGTCTGGTTCTAACACTATATCATTTGGTCCAGATATGTAATTATTTGGCGAGTTGCAGAACATAGCCCAAACCAAGTCTTTTCATAAAGTACCTTAAAAATGTGTGTGGTGTAAGGGTACTTTCACACTTGCGTTCAGAAGAGTCAGTCACTATGGAGAATAGCGCAGTCAGTTAACGCACTGCGCTATTCTCCATAGACTTGTATGGACAACGCACTGTAACGCAAGTGTCAGCGTTGCATCCGCTGCACGAAGCAGCGTCGTTATTTTGACGCTGCGTCGGGCGGAAGAAACGCAGCATGCAACTTTTTTTGAGCAGCGCAATCCGTCGGATTTCACTGCGCATGCTCTTTTTTTTTTTTAAATCACAAACTTTATTTTGTCTTTCGGTGGCCGAACGCTCAGCTGAGCGCCCGCCCGCCGGCATGAGAGAGCGCTCAGCTGAGCGACCGACCGCCGGCATGAGAGAGCGCTCAGCTGAGCGACCGACCGCCGGCATGCCCGGTAAGTGACAGCGCTCAGCTGAGCGACCGACCGCCAGCATGCCCGGCCGCCGGCATATGAGAGCACTCTGCTGAGCGCCCGCCTGCCGGCATGTGAGAGCGCTCAGCTGAGCGACCGGCCACCGGCTATTGAGAGCGATCAGCTGTTCATTCACAATAGTCTGCTGCCGGTAAAACTGTAAAGAAGAAGAAGAAGAAAAAAAAAGCTTTCCGTTGTTTTGTACAATCCGTAGCATCCGTTGTGCCACTATAGCAACACATCCGTTACATCAGTCACACAACGCAATGCTACGGAAGCCGTCCAACACAAGTGTGAAAGTAGCCTAATACAGATGTATTAAGGCCCTGTCACACACAGAGATAAATCTGCGGCAGATCTGTGGTTGCAGTGAAATTGTGGACAATCAGTGCCAGGTTTGTGGCTGTGTACAAATGGAACAATACGTCCATGATTTCACTGCAACCACAGATCTGCCAAAGATTTATCTCTGTGTGTGACCGGGCCTTTAGAATGCTCTCCAGTTAGAGAAGAGAGGATCAATCTGCGGAAGATAAAGCTTATGTCAAATTTACTTAAATTCACGATTTTAAGTGAATTCAAACATTCTGAGATTTGCATTTACCCCACTGCTAAAGAACCAGGTTTATGTCACTTTGCATTTTTGCGCAGGCTTCCCAACCCATAATTATATAAAAAAAAAAAAAAAAAACACAAACAAACAAACAAATATATATATACCACTGCACTCTGAAAATGCTGTATGTAAACATTGACTATATGAAATTGCATTACTGTTTTAAAAGTTATGTTAAAAACGATGTATTCCGTGCACAAACTAGCCAATTCATTAAAGCCAAACTGCCAGTGACAAGGTGTACCCCTTTGTTTGGACCGTAATAAATAAAAAATAAATCTTTATTTTTATATAGCCCTAACATATTCCACAGCGCTTTACATATATCAGGAACACTGTCCCCATTACGGCTCACAATCTAAATTCCCTATCTGTATGTTTTTTTGAAGTGTGAGAGGAAACCAGAGTACCCGGAGGAAACCCACGCAAACACGGGGAGAACATACTAACTCCTTGCGGATGTTGTCCTTGGTGGGATTCGAACCCAGGACCCCAGCGCTGCAAGGCTGCAGTGCTTGACCGTAATCTTATATACCCGTACCCGGGCTGAAAGCCTAGAATATTAAAAGGTAGGCAGGATCCAGATTTAATTAAAAACACCCCAGGGAGTGGGGAAAGCTCTGTCAGAAGGGAGTGTACTACAAATATCAAAAATCTGACCAGCTTCTCCAACAATAAGACAAGTGTGAACAGGTATAAGTCAAGACAACTAGTCAATATATCCAAAAAATACAGCTGTACTCTGAAATGCTATAATATGTAAATATTGAATATATGAAATTGCATTACTGCTATAGAAACTATGATAAAAAATGATGAACTAAGCACAAAAATTGTCCAATTCAATTTCTTGGTTATAGTGAGTTGTGTTGGCTTGCATCTGTTCACACTTGTCTTATTCCTGGAGGTGCTGATCAGTCTTTTTACATTTGCAGGCTTCCCATAATGCCCTGCAGCTATGACATCTAGTGAATTTTCACACTTTGTACAGTGGTGGTCAATACCTGGGATATCACAGATCAGTGGTTCCCAGCGGAGCACACACTGTATTGTAAGAGTCACTTTCCATCTCCAGATTCATTGGTTAAATCTCTCTCTCCCGTAGAGTGTAAGTTCTTATAGACAGCAGAATCCTCACTCTCCTGTAGAATGAAAGCTCTTATGGTCAGAGGGGTCCTCTCTCTCAGTTTTCTGTAGAGTGTAAATTCTTATGTCAGCAGGGTCCTCTCTCTCTACTGTAGAATGTAAACTCTTATGGTCAGCAGGGTCCCCTCTCTTTCTGTCTCCTGTAAAATGTCAGTGGGGTCCTCTCGCTCTGTCTTCTGTAGAGTGTAAGCTCTTCTTGTCAGCAGAGTCCTCTTTCTACTGGAGAATGTAAGCTCTTCTGGTCAGCAGGGTCCTCTTTCTACTGGAGAATGTAAGCTCTTCTGGTCATCAGAGTCCTCTTTCTACTGGAGAATGTAAGCTCTTATGGTCAGCAGGGTCCTCTTTCTACTGGAGAATGTAAGCTCTTCTGGTCAGCAGGGTCCTCTTTCTACTGGAGAATGTAAGCTCTTCTGGTCAGCAGAGTCCTCTTTCTACTGGAGAATGTAAGCTCTTCTGGTCAGCAAGGTCCTCTGTCTACTGTAGAGTGTAAGCTCTTCTGGTCAGCAGGGTCCTCTTTCTACTGGAGAATGTAAGCTCTTCTGGTCAGCAGGGTCCTCTTTCTACTGGAGAATATAAGCTCTTCTGGTCAGCAAGGTCCTTTCTCTCTCTCGGTCTCCTGTAAAATGTCAATTGGGTCCTCTCTCTCTTTGTCTCCTGTAGAGTGTAAGTTTTTATGGTCTACAGGGTCCTATCTTCTCCCCAACATGTATTTTCCAAGCAATTATTTGACTGAATTTATTCACCACAAATTGGATTTTTGGGGAAATTATTTTTAGAGGTTGACAAATTGAAATGTAAAAATCTTTGTTCATCTTTATCTCCAAATGCATTTATTGCCACTTTCCAGTGACGCTCTGGTACGCTCGCTTGGGGATCATGTTAGAACTGTTTAATTTGGTTGAGAAATACTGTATATTATGTTTGTGATTTTAGTGTCACAGGCTGGATAGTCAAGCATATGTATATCCAAACTAATTATTCACTGCTCCCCATACCCATAATCCTGTCCACCTCTCCGTAGGTATAGTGAATGACCGTGAAGATTTTTTACTATCACTGATGCCAGCAAGGGAGAGGTGAGCATCGGGAGCAGTGTATACTCAGTTTGGATTTACATATGCTTGACTTCTCTGGGGCTTACAGAAAAACAACATGATAAGGTACAGCAATAAAAGTTACTGATCCTGAAAGGGTTGCCCAAGCCCTATTCCAGGACACCATTAGTTTTGTACTAGAAAATCACCTGACATTTCCTTTAAGGCTATGTGCACACGCTGCGTTTTTTTGACGCTGCGTTTTTGGCCACTAAAAACACAACCGCGGCAAAAAGAAAACGCGGCAAAAAACGCATGCGTTTTTACCGCGACGATTTGGTGCGTTTTTGATCTGAGTTTTTTTGTGTTTTTCCAATGCATTGCATGGGGGGAAAACGCAGAAAAACGCAGGAAAGAATTGACATGTCCATTTTTCTTTTAAGCTCAAAAACGCAGCTTAAAAAAAAAGTTGTGTGCGAACAGCAAAAATGAAAACTCAGACTTTGCAGGGGAAGCAAAGTCATGCAGTTTTGAGGCCAAAAACACCGCAAAAAACGCACTGTGTGCACATAGCCTAAGCTGTATTTTCATGCTAAGCCTAGGTTCACACACTGCGTTTTTTTGACGCTGCGGTTTTCTGCGTTTTTTAGCGCTAAAAACGCACAGAAACGCAGCGTCTTTAAAAAAACGCATGAAAAACGCATACGTTTTTACCGCGATTTGGTGCGTTTTGCTGCGTTTTTGATCTGAGTTTTGCCGCGTTTTTCCAATGCATTACATGGGGGGAAAAACGCAGAAAAACACAGGAAAGAATTGACATGTCCATTTTTTTTTTAAGCTCAAAAACGCAGCTTAAAAAAAAGTTGTGTGCGGACAGCAAAAATGAAAACTCATAGACTTTGCTGGGGAAGTAAAGTCATGCAGTTTTGAGGCGAAAAACGCACCCGAAAAACGCCGCAAAAAACGCACTGTGTGAACTTACCCTAACGTTAGAGCTTAATCCAGAGAACAAAATAACGTATTTTAACTTGTATACAGCTGTTTTAGTGAAAATAGCCTTCATCAGTGCATGATATAGAAACATTGTTCTTGGACAGTACCAGCTAGGTAAAGATTAGGTTAGCTGTAATGGAACTGAAAAGAAAACTAACGGCGTAATCTTAGCCAGTAGTTTTAACGTTCTCATGGCATGGGTTGAGGAGATCTGTGGTTTTGAAATGGACCTAATAAAAATAAGTTTTAGCATTGAATTTCCATTACAGGATACAATCTCTGCATAATGGAATTATTAGACAACTCTCTAAACATGATTATATTTTTACATTACCGTTTTAGGTCACTATTGCTAAATTAAATGATACAAATACACGTATAATCATGGATGCTCTTTGATGAAAATGAAGCGCTGCTCTCCAGGTCCAGCCCTCAATTACCTAATCATAAGATAGGAACAAACACAGACCACACCAGAGCCAAAAGCACAGATGAGCTCTGAAAGTGACCGCACTATTTAGATATCCTTCATCAACAGCACAAGCCGAGCCCGAGCCACTGATGAATACATTTATGAACTGCTACTCTACTTCCAAGATAAATAACGATGCTTTTAAGCTCAAACAGAGCAAATAAAAGGGACAGACAAATCAAGGATAACATGAGAAAACAGCGTGGGCACTGCTGTGTATATATTGACATGGTAATGTGCTTTACTTGTTTGTGCATGGGGACAAGCACAGGGGTTTGCATAAAATAACCGGGAGATTAAATAGATTAATCAAGCATACTAAATACATAGAGAATACGGGGGCTTGACCTCAGCAGCTAATTCAGGTGATTTTAGGTTATTCCTGAAGGTAATCAACAATTTCAAGAGGTTTCCATCTCCGCCTCAATTAGAAGGTTTTTTAGCACAAATGGCCAGGACAGGCTGTAAAGCGCCACTTCACTGCAGACACATGAAACCGTAGAAGCAGGGAACGAGTATACTGGCACATTCTACATAGA
This sequence comes from Anomaloglossus baeobatrachus, assembly GCF_048569485.1. Lineage (NCBI taxonomy): Eukaryota > Metazoa > Chordata > Amphibia > Anura > Aromobatidae > Anomaloglossus > Anomaloglossus baeobatrachus. The sequence goes on from NC_134356.1 coordinate 458,961,672, forward strand.
TGAATCGTCCACAAAGGATGTTCCCCAAGTGCTTTAATTATAAAATAGGCATAAAAAACACTTTGAAAAGTTGCAAAAACTTTGCACAACAGAGAGAAGTAAAAATGTTTTGACACTGGCATGTTCACGATGGTTAGAAGCAGGCACGCCACACTGGGAGGAGCAGGGGAAGAGATGAAGCGGTGCGAGGTGCGGCTGCGCCAGCCTATCACATTCAGCAACACTTACAGTGGTTCTCATTGCTTTTTTATGTGCTTCTTTTCTGAACACTGCAGGAAAAAAAGTGCATTTTTTCATTGCATTTGTGTGTTTTTTCATATACGTTGTTTCCTGCTTCTTTTTGTGCTTTTTTTAGTCATGGCTATCGCAGGGTTTCAGGTACTGTACCCCTGCGACTGCACCAGGTGTCCAGCTGATCTTACAGTCAGGACACTGTTCTCACAGCCCAGAGTGGTGCCCGCACCACTCCCAGCAGTTTAACCCCCTAAATGCTGCGATCAGTGCAATCGCAGCATTCAGGAGGCAGGGAGAGAAATTGCTTCCCTTTCCCTGGCGATCTTGTCCCTGTAATGGGATCACAGGGACCCGATTGCTGCCATGGCAACCCTGGGTTATCACCGTGACGACCCTGGGTTACTGACCTACAGAGAGCCTCACACACCATGCTGCGCTATAATCCCCTGTAGTGATTAAGCACTGCAGGGGATTATAGAAATGCAGGAAATAAATGCAGAAACAATTGACATGCTGCTTCCTTTTACAGCAACAAAATATGTAAGGTAAAAAAAAAGCAACATGTGCACAGCAAATCAGGATTCTCATAGACTTTGCTGGGATGCTTTTATTGATTAATGACCGCGGGCAGTAATATTACGTCCTAGCGGTCATAGTGTTACTGCCCGCGATCTGCTGCTGTCAGCTTGCAGCGATCGATGCACATCTCAGCTAATTTTTACAGCTGATGTGTGCCTGTCAGGCACGAGCAGAATCGTTACCTGCCCGTGCCGTTTAACCCCTTAAATGGCGCTGTCAATATGTGACAGTGCCATTATAATGGCATCGGCGGTAAACATCTTCTCACCGGCCAATACTGGAAGTCATGGTAGCACAGGGTCATGTAATGACTCCTGTAGCTCACATGACTCACTTTCAGTTTCACCCAGCCCAGACCTGGGTGAGACATGAAATGAGTATATCTGCTGTTCACAGCTGTGTAGCTGTGATCAGCAGATATGGCAGAGCAGTCACATTGCTGATCCATATAGCTCCCTAGGGGGACCTAATAAAATAAAATAAAATAAAATAAAAAAAAAAAGTCTCCATTGAAAATTAAAGGGTTAAAAAAAAATAAAAAAAACATACACACACATTTGGGATTGCTGCGTTCAGAAATTCCCGATCAAAATATAGAAAAATCAATTACTCTAATCGTTAAACGACGTAGCGGCAAAAAAAAAAAAAAAATCCAAACGCCACAAATTTTGCACTAAGTGCAATAACAGGAGATCAAAACGTAGCATTGCGCAAAAATGGTACTATTAAAAACGTCAGCTCGAGACGCAAAAAATAAGCCGTCACTGAGCCATAGATCCCGAAAAATGAGAACGCTACGGGTTTCGGAAAATGGCGTAAAACGTATGCCACTTTTTTTAGACAACATTATGAATTTTTTTTAAACCCTTAGATAAAAGTAAACCTTGTTTACCATGTTTGATGTCTACGAACTTACACCGACCCCAGGCATCATACCCACACATCAGGTTTACCATATAGTGAACAGAGTGAATAAAATCTCAAAAACAATAGTGCTAGAACACTTTTTTCGCATTTGGATTTTGTTTGCCGTTTTCCAGTACACTATATAAAAAACATAAAACTTATGGTTTCATTAAAAGTACAGCTCGTTCCGCAAAAAATGAGCCCTCACATAACGATATTGACTGAAAAATAAAAAAGTTACGTCTCTCGGAAGAATGGAGAAAAAAACCCCGGAAACGCAAAAAAAAAAAATCAAAAAAAATCAGCCATTCGTGAAGGGGTTAAGAAAGCAAGGAAAAATGCATGAAAAAAACCCCACAAATAAAATCCGCCACTTGTGCACATAGCTTTACACTAGAAATCTGCTCCAGCCCCTGACTGAACACGGGAATACCATTAAAATCCCCTCACCCACAATATTTGGTTCTCACAATGATAATCAGGTATAAAAGGATTATTTCCACCAGCTCCCAAATCTGAATGTAAGCCTTAAAGGGTGCGAGGGGGGGGATATATCATAGAACGTGATATATCACTAGGAAACATACAAAAGTATAGTAGACCAGGTTCTTGTACTAGTCTGGAAAAAGAAAAAAAAAATCCATTGTGGGGAAAAAAAAAAGCACAAAAAACAAATATTTTAATTCCATTTCTGGCATTGCACTATAGGTCTCTGTCAGAGATCTCATCTGAATCACTGAAACCCCCCGGGGTGGAGATACAGACGCACTACATAAACGTGTGACCAGAGCCCGATCTGTACCTGAACTAGTCAGAAACCACCACTATTAAAATGGGATTTCCCGAGATATGAAAAATAGTGGTCTAGGGAGAATATGATAAAATAATAAAAAAGAGGCATTATTTACTTATTGCCCATCCAGCACTGCCCTTAGGCCTAGGACACACGGCGAGAAAAACGGTGCAAGTGAAATGCGATAAAAAAAATTCCACTCCGACCAATATTACTTTTAGACCCGCTCCCATAAGCAATTATTTTCTCAGCTCTAATTGGGCCGAGAAAACAATCGCAGCATGCTGCGGGTGCAATGCGATCCTGTTTCTCTCGCACCTATGCAAGTCTATGGGTAGAGAAAAACATCGCACTGCATTCGCATTACAGCGGTGTAACGCGAGCGCAGTGTGAGAATCGCATCAGCCAGCAACGGAGGAGAGAGGGAGACAAATCCCTCCCTCTACTCCACAGCGCTGGTCCGCCCCTTCTCAGTGCCAGCTCTCCCCCCGCAGCTCTGATCGCATGATCGGACCACAGTTGCATGACCCTCGCATGACACTCTGCTCCCATTGTGCTGCGAACGTCAGCAGAGTGTCATGCTAGGACTCGCACATGACCCAGTGTGGCCTCAGCCTTACAGTGCTCAGCGCCAGTGTTGTTTTATTTATTGACCGGTGTAGCCAACCTACTGCCTCAGTGATGTAAGGTACATGACTGTTGAGACTGGCTGCAGTGGTCACGTGTGGTATATGGCACATTATTGCAGCCACTTACACAAACACTGAACAGTCTGGGATTCAAAGTAATGCTTCTCCACCCCTAATTTGCTTTTTATATAACTTGGAAAAACCCAATTAAAGGGAACCTGTCAGCAGAATTTTCGCAAATGAACTAAAAGATTCCCCCTCTGCAGCTCCTGGGCTGCATTCTAGAAAGGTTCCTGTTGCTATTGTGCCCCCTTTAAGACCTAAATAAACACTAAAATCTTACCTTTTGGTACGCTAATGTAGTTTTATGGTCACGAGGGCGGGCTGTATTGCGTCCGTTATTCGCCCTCCTGCCGCTGTTCGCCGTCCCCCATTGCTCATTTACATACATGAGGCCGCCGCCTAGTGCTCCCGAGGTCTCGCGCATGCCCAGTGGCACTATCGCGGGACTGAGCACTGTGCAAATTGCGAGCGCTGGTGAGGTTATTGCGCAGGCGCGAGATTATGGATGGCGCTGTGAATGTCATCACCAGCATCATCCAAGTACCCGCCCATAATCTCGTGCCCGCGGTAATAGGTAACGTGGAGAATATGGCCAGCGCTAGCGCATAACAGTGGAGGCAGAGGGAAAAGCGCGGGCACGAGATTATGGGCGGGTACTTGGATGCGCAAGACCTCGGGAGCACTGGGCGGCGGCCTCATGTATGTAAATGAGCAATGGTGGACGGCGAACAGCGGCAGGAAGGCGAATAACGGACGCAATACAGCCCGCCTTCATGACCATAAAACCACATTAGCATACCAAAAGGTAAGATTTTATAAAGTGTTTATTTAGGTCTGAAAGGGGCACAGCAGCAAGAGGAACCTTTCTAGAATGCAGCCCAGGAGCTGCAGAAGGGGATTCTTTTAGTTTAATTGCGAAAATTCTGCTGACAGGTTCCCTTGAAATGACATATGAACATGATGATTACTCCGCTGTAGTATCTCCTCATAGCCAAACTGTAGACCAGAATAAAAAGGGAAATCTGATCACTACTGATGTTTTACATGGCAATCTAAAAGAAAAATAAAGCCAAATTTAAAACCTTGGGTCAATCTATAAAGAGAGTAATGGCATCTTTCAAAATGTTATGGTAAAGAAGAAACTCATGGTAAAGTGCAAAATTCTGTTTTCCTTGTCTTCAAAGCAAGTGTTTTCATATTTCAGAGTCACCTATATCTGCATCAATATTTGTGCCGTTTATAATTTAGAGCACTCCTGCACAACACACGGCCCGCGGACTGCATGAGGCTCGCCAAAGGATTTTATGCGGCCCAAATAAAACTGGGAGACTCTGCCTCTCATCAAATATTTTAACATTTCATTGCCGGGAAAGGGGCAGAGGAGCGCTCGCCAGCCCCCGCCCAAATGTACAGGAGGATACAGCAGTGTGATAAGGTCATCTAGCTACTGACATCACTCTGGTGCTGTCAACGCAGTGCCGTGGCAAAGCTGTGGAATGGAAAAATACGCACTCCATGGAGAAGCCGAAGATTAAATGTCCTGGCTATTACCGTAGATAGGAGGAGGCAAGGTATTACTGTGAAGGCACATTATGGAGCAAATTTGTGAAATGGGGGGGGGGACAGGATAATATGGAGCAGTGTGTGAGTGGATATCATGGACAATGGCAGTGAGTGTGAGGGGAAAAATTATGGAGAGGGACAGTGTGTGGGAGGATATTATAGAGAAGGCAGGGGGTGTAGGAGGATGTTATGGAGAAGGGCAGTGTGTGTGTGTGTGTGTGTGTGTGTGTGTGTGTGTGTGCGCGCATAGATTATAGAGAATGGTATTGTAAGGGGTGGGATACTATGGATAATAGCAGTGTGTGTGGGGGGATAATATGGAGAACATCAGTGTGTATGGGGGGATTTTATAGAAAATAGCGTGTGCGAGGGGATATTTAGGAAAACGGCAGTGTGCGTGAGGATAGTATGGAAACGGCAGTGTGCGTGAGGATAGTATGGAAACGGCAGTGTGCGTGAGGATAGTATGGAAACGGCAGTGTGCGTGAGGATAGTATGGAAACGGCAGTGTGCGTGAGGATAGTATGGAAACGGCAGTGTGCGTGAGGATAGTATGGAAACGGCAGTGTGCGTGAGGATAGTATGGAAACGGCAGTGTGCGTGAGGATAGTATGGAAACGGCAGTGTGCGTGAGGATAGTATGGAAACGGCAGTGTGCGTGAGGATAGTATGGAAACGGCAGTGTGCGTGAGGATAGTATGGAAACGGCAGTGTGCGTGAGGATAGTATGGAGAAAATCAATGTGGAGCAATATTATGGAGAGGGGCTGTGTGCGGGGGGGGGGGATATTTTGTGTAGCAAAATTAGTGGCAATTAAATATTCAGGGGCGCAGCATGGGAGATATTTTTATTTTTAAATGGCCTCCTGTCAGCACGTGCTGTAGAAAACTGAAGAAGATGGAGCTCTGAGCATGACATATCAATAGATGTAAATGAATATTTATGTTATTGCCTGCGTCTCATTAGTGCTGTGCTTCCTGTATGGTCCGCAGTCTATTCATGGCTGGAAACAACTCCCAGAATCTCCTTACTATTGTGAAGGACATACGGGGAGTTGCAGGTTCATGCGATAAAAGGGTATATTAAACTAACTCCAAACAAGTCCTGCACTCTCTCATACAAGGACTGGAAGACGTAGGCGGCCTTTCGAGGTATTGATGTTATGCGGGCTCTCCAAACTGCTGTGGGCATTGGGGTTCACCTGTCAATGGACCACTTGCTCTTTAAAATATCTGGGAGTATATGTGATGAGACATCCGGCTAAATTGTATAAAACCAATATCAATCTATATATGAAAAAACGTGGAATCCACCTTAGTTAAATGGAAGGACCTATCGTACCTAGGCAGAGCTAACCTATTTAAAGTGAGAGAATTTCCATATCTTCTCTGTCGTTTTCACACTCTCCCACTCCACCTGGCTCCTAAGGAGAAGAGGATTCATTACTTATACTGCTCATTTATCTGTGGTGGAGGGTAAAAAACCCCTGTATAGCCTATAAAGTAGTCCAACAGCTGAGGGGGAAATAGGGGGCACACTTCCCTGATATTAAACACTATAATTTAGCATCCCTGTTCCGCGTAGTAGTGGACTAGCTGAGGGGGACCTCCTGCTATGTCCAGTATGGCCTGGACTGCCGTCTCACACCGGGGCTGGCTCTTCCTGCCCTCTTACACGGAGCTGCTGGCTGAGGTGAGAGGGAACCCACTAATAACATCCACATGGAAGGCATGGCAGAAAATATGCCGACAATTCAGACTCTCTCCTCAGATGTCTCTCCTCCCACTCATTGGCAACACCCATTTCTAACATGGCCACTCTCATCCATTTTATAAGTGATACTCGCAGGGTATGACATCTGTCAAACATCTAGGCCACGAAGGGGTACTTTGCACATTACGACATCGCAAGCCGATGTTTGCGATGCCAAGCGCGATAGTACCCGACCCCGTCGCAGCTGCAATCTCTTGTGATAGCTGCCGTAGCGAACATTATCGCTACGGAAGCTTCACATGCACTTACCTGCCCTGCGACGTCGCTCTGGCTGGCGACCCACCTCCTTCCTAAGGGGGCGGGTCGTGCGGCGTCACAGCGACGTCACACGGAAGGCGTCCAATAGAAGCGGATAGGCGGAGATGAGCGGGACGTAAACATCCCGCCCACCTCAGTCCTTCCGCATAGCTGGCGTGAGCCGCAGGAGGCAGGTAGGAGATGTTCCTCGCTCCTGAGGCTTCACACACAACGATGTGTGCTGCCGCAGGAACGAGGAACAACATCGTTACATCAGCCCTTCCGAAATTATGGAAATGACCGACGCTACACCGATTACACGATTTTGACGCTTTTGCGCTCGATAATCGTATCAAAAACGCTTTACACACTACAATATCGACAGCGACGCCGGATGTGTGTCACTTTCGATTTGACCCCACCGACATCGCACCTGCGATGTCGTAGTGTGCATAGTACCCCTTAGAGGAACGCCGTATGTATTCCATGGAAGAGCTGCAGTCTAAATACCCTACCGTTACATTCCCTTCTTTCCATTGTATGCGGGTTAAGAGCTATGTGACAAAGATACCAGCACATCTTCCTGAGAAGCAATGGAGGCCATATCTGCTTGCATGGATCACTAAATCTAATTCTTTGTCTGGCCAAATAGCTGCCAACTACAAATGTATCCATGCTGCTCTGAATTGTGAGCAATCTCAATTTCTGCAGTGCTATTTTGAAAGCTCTGGACCAAACCCACAAATTCCTCCTTTCAACTCGTTTTCTAGAAATGAGATTGAAAATCTATGATAGATCTGATCTAAGCCCACAGAAGGGTCACAGAATGTGAGTGTTTTAAGTGCCGGTCTCCTGAAGCTAATGTACTCCACTGTCTGTGCTCATGCCCGGCTATTCGGCCCTTCTGTACTAAAATAGAACAGTTCACTACCACAGAGCTGACAAACTTTGGTCCTGATGAACCTCTATGGGCTATCTTTGGATATTTAGAGCCAGATAAATACACATGCTCTCCAGGAGCTTGTAAACTACTGCATTTTATAGCAGCAGCCTGTATTAGGCCCTGTGCGCACTTGCCGTTTTTTGCCGTGGATTTCCTGCATGTTTCACTGCAGAAAATGTTCATAACATCTCTGCAGTGATTCACCAGCAAAACCTATGGAAAAAAAATGCTGTGCGCACTATGCGGATTTTGACAGCTGCATGTTTTGCTGCGGGATTCCTGCAGCGAAAACAATTGCATGTCACTTCTTTTCCGCAGGTCCCTGCCGTTTCGAAGACTGGCAGATTAATCACTCACTGACTCTGGGTCGGCGGAGAATTGATCCCCGGTATCTGGCCAGATGCTGCTACCCATATAAAGTTTATGGGGAACAGAATCTGGCCCAAAGGGGTAGGAGTAAGCGCTTCATACTCACCGATGACCGGGCGGCTGTCACACTGCTCCCGTGGCGGCTCGTTCATCTTCCAGAGCCGGCTCATTATTCAATCTCGTATTCACGTCTTCCCTGCTCACCGGTGGCTGTGATTGGTTGCAGGCAGACACCCCCCGTTGAGTGACAGCTGTCTCAGTGCAACCAATCACAGCCGCCGGTGGGCGGGTCTATAGCGTGCAGTAAATAAATTAAAAAAAAAAAAACAGCGTGCGGTCCCCCCCCAATTTTGATAACCAGCCAGGATAAAGCCTCACAGCTGGGGGCTGGTATTCTCAGGCTGGGGAGCCCCACGTTATGGGGAGCCCCCTAGCCTAAAAATATCAGCCAGCAGCCACCCGGAATTGCTGCATCCATTAGATGCGACAGTCCCGGACTACTTTTCCCAGCTCTTCCCGTTGCCGTGATGCGGTGGCAATCTGGGTAATGAAGGAGTTAGTGGCAGCTGTGCCCTGCTGCCATTAAGTCCTAGTTTAGTGATGGCAGGCATCTATATGACACCCCCTCATCACTAAACTGTAAGTGAAAGTAAATAAGCACAAAACACCCCAAAAATCCTTTATTTGAAATAAAAGACAAAAAAATCCCCCCCCTTTCACCACTTTATTAACCCCTAATAACAGTCCTCCAGGTCCAACGTAATCGACAAGATGTCCCACGACGCTTCCAGCTCTGCTACACCTGGCACTCACAGTGAGCGCCATAAACCATGACTGCTCACTGTGAGGGTCAGGACGCAAGTGAAGTGAGCCGCCGGGATCAGCGGTGACTTCACTAATGTGACAGGTGGAGGACTCCAGGTGGAAAACTCCAACGGTCACTGCACATCAGCTGACTGAAGTCACAGCTGATCTTATACTCACCTTCTCCGGACACTGCTCTCCTGCTGTCCATGGTGCTGAAGTCTCTGGGCAGTGCTTTTGTCCCTCCGGCGCTCTGCTGTTTGCGGGTCAGCTGTGCACTGCATAACTGCATATGCATGAGCCGGCCTGGCTCATATGCAGTGCACAGCTGACCCGCAAACAGCAGAGCGCCAGAGGCAGCCGCGCGGGACAAAAGCACGGCCCAGAGACTTTAGCACCACGGAAAGGAGGAGCGGGGAGAACTGTGAAATCCCGCAGGGAACAACCTGTGGCAATTCCGCACCAAATCCGCAACAATACGCAACATACCGCATGCGGATTTTGGTGCGGATTTTTTGCGTTTTTTTTTTACCGCGGGTGCGGTAATCTTTCAGTGCCTGCAGAATTTTCTTAAGAAAATTCAATTTTCTAGTGCGCACAGAGCCTTAAGGCCATATTGCAAATGTGGATCCATTACCAAGCTCCTCCTTTTAAGATTTTCTAGACAAACTGTCATTTTTGCTTCAAATGGATTGGGCTGAGGCCTCCCTAAATAGAGAGAGAGGGAAAGGTGCAGGCCTTCTTCGCAACATGAGAAAGTTTCATCTTTTTGCTTCCACAACGCATTCAGGATGACATTAGAACCCGCTTTCAACCTACAGTGTGGTTTCAAGAGCAACGAATACTGGGAGAAGCTCCGGTATAGAATTACCTTTGGGAGAACCGCTGTATAGAGTTCTCTCTAGGTGTTGGAGGTCTATTCAGGTGTTGGTGGGTCCGCACAACTCTCAAACAGAGACTATAGTTACTCACCCAAGTTAAGTGATTTATATGCAAGAGGGGTACCTGTTTCAGACATGCTTTCTTCTCCCCTCCTTCCCTGCCCCCTCCAAATGTTTGGTTTATTTTTCTTTGAGTAAAAGTAACTCCATTTGGAATATATATTTTACTACTTATGATCTCATGGTAATGTGCTTGCATGTGATAACCATTGTCATATATATGTATGTTTCAAGTACTATGTGCATGTATGTTTGAGAGAATTTCAATAAAAAACAATTTGTTTAAAAAAAAAAAGTGTATATTGGGCTGACACAGAACTGCAAGTGATCGCTGTACTAAGCTTGGTGTTGCTGCATTACTGTACTGATGGTTGTTCTGGTGCTGCATTTATCTACTGATGGTGGTTCTGATCTTGTACATGTGTAGTAATAGATATTGTGCTTTATGGCAATGTTAAAACGAAAAAAATCATAAAAAGTTTGCTGAATTTCTTCTGTTTCTGCTCCAAAACCTCAGTGTAAGTTATGGTGTGTTCACAATGAGTTTTTGGAGAAGAAACTGAGCAGAAACTCTCCAAATCCTCCTGAAATAGTCAAAACTTTGTTCTGGTGTTGTATTGATGTACTGACCATGGTCCTCATGATGTATTCATGTAAATACCCCTTTAATATCTTTATTGGTTCAGCATGACGATGTGGAGCTTGGAGGGGAAATGCTGTGCATCTCTGTAGATCATCCTTTCTTCAAATTTACTAATTCAGTAAAAAAACCAAAAAACTTTCCAACTTACCGATTCGCTGCGGTAAACCCATGGGATCTCCCGAAAAGTCATGAAATGTATTCCAGCCTCTAAACAGCGCTGGGACAAGATTCGACCAATATTCTCACATGCAATAGCATCTTTCGTACTGTACAGATGTTTCTTCACGGCCCATTCTTGGGTGGAAGCAGAGAGGACGACGTTACCGCTACAATGTTCCACAGTCGCGGTCACGTGATGCCCGCTGCGTTCTAGACGTACCCTTAAAAAGAAAATGACTTTCAGATAGAAACTTTTCTCTTGTTGTAACTTTTCAATAGCGACCAAAATATTTTTAGCTCATCAATTTAAATTTGTTTTAGCAAAAATATGGAAAACGAAACAGTAAGAGGTTCTGTCGAAAAGACTGGTTGTTAGGCAGCATTTACCCTAGCAACCAGAACATCAGAAAACTGTAATTTATAGTATCATGCTCCAAACCATCACACTGTGACACTACATTGTTACTTTTTAGTGTCTTTTGTCCATTTTTTATTTGCGCCTTCTTTTTATTGTCTATTTTGTGTTCATCTGTGTGTTTTTTTGTTTGTGTTTTTTTTTTTTTTTTTTAACGTCCACCAATATGGGTGTGATTTGTTGTTTCCAGATATTTTGGGACGATTCATCAATTGCAACATTTTTAAAAAGTTGCTAAGTTTGTGCACGGCCCAGATATTTTGCCCTGAATCGTATGATATTTAGCAGAACATACAACTTTTAGGCCGAAAAAGACAAAAGTAAAGATCATTTTTGATTTGGTACAAAATTCATAACTCAGGTGCACCATTCTGAAGACTTTGTCATAAACAACATTAATGAATACCACAATATGAAAAAAGAAAAGTGACAACAAATGGATTGGCCATGATAATTGTGCAAAAAACGGCCGTTCGGTGGCTTATACTTTGAAATATATGGGATTAATATTGCCACTTTCTCTCACCTGTGCCAGTACTGACGTGTTGGCCACACTGTGCCCCATCCTCGATCCTTAACGGCCAGTGCCAGTCGCTCCAGGTTTCGAGGATTCCTATTGACGAAATCTGGGTTTACCATTTCATTCTCATTTGTATCGACTTCCACCACCTCGGAGGTCTGGACCTTGGTAGATGTACTGGCTGGGCGGATTGCTGTAAAAAACAAAACAAAAAACAAACATTAGTTATGCATATACTAGTAAGAAGAATCTAGCACCAATATCATCATCAACATATTAAAACAAGAGGAAAGAGTGAGTTTTTAATTGCTTGTACCTACTGGAGGTAATCAATTATGTCATGTATGTTAGAGCTACAAGAAGCTGCGATGTATAAACTATACTATATAAATAAGTGGTGTGGTGAGGTTATACACAGCATACACAGAAAGCGGACAGTGGTGTGGTGAGGTTATACACAGCATACACAGAAAGCGGCCAGTGGTGTGGTGAGGTTATACCCAGGGTACACAGAAAGCTGCCAATCAGTGTTGTGGTGAGGGTATACACAAGGGTACACAGAAAGCGGCCAATCAGTATTGTGGTGAGGGTATACACAAGGGTACACAGAAAGCGGCCAATCAGTGTTGTGGTGAGGGTATACACAGGGTACACAGAAAGCGGCCAATCAGTGTTGTGGTGACATTATACACAGGATACACAGAAAGCGGCCAATCGGTGTTGTAGTGAGGTTATACACAGGGTACACAAAAAGTTGCTAATCAGTGGTGTAGTGAGGTTATACCCAGGATACACAGAAAGCGGCCAGTGTTGTGATGACGTTATACACAGGATACATAGAAAGCTGCCAATAAGTGGAGTAGTGAGGTTATACCCAGGGTACACAGAAAGCGGCCAGTGTTGTGGTGACGTTATACACAGGATACACAGAAAGCGGCCAATCAGTGGTGTGGTGAGGTTATACACAGGGTACACAGAAAGCTGCCAAACAGTGGTGTAGTGAGGTTATACACAGGGTACACAGACAGCTGCCAAACAGTGGTGTAGTGAGGTTATACACAGGGTACACAGAAAGCTGTCAAACAGTGGTGTAGTGAGGTTATACACAGAAATCTGCCAAACAGTGGTGTAGTGAGGTTATACACAGCTACTACGCAGGTAGTACACAGAAAGCTGCCAATCAGTGGTGTGGTGGGGTTATACACAGGATACACAAAAAGCTGCCAAACAGTGGTGTGGTGAGGTTATACACAGAAAGCTACCAATCAGTGGTGTGGTGAAGTTATACACAAGAAGCTGCAAATAACACACAGGATACACAGAAAGCTGCCAATAAGTGGTGTAGTGAGGTTATACACAGGATACACAGAAAGCTGCCAAACAGTGGTGTAGTGAGGTTATACACAGAAAGCTGCCAAACAGTGGTGTAGTGAGGTTATACACAGTTACTATGCAGGCAGAACTCCGAAAGATGCCAATAAGTGGTGTGGTTGAGGTTATACACAGGATATACAGAAAGCGGCCAAACAGTGGTGTAGTGAGGTTATACACAGAAAGCTGTAAAACAGTGGTGTAGTGAGGTTATACACAGTTACTATGCAGGGAATACTCCAAAAGATGCCAAACAGTGGTGTGGTGAGGTTATACACAGCTACCGTATATCAGAGAACTGCTATAGATACAGCAGATAAAACAAATATTTTTTTTCACAACCCAGTAAGTGACACATTACAGGATCAGGGTCTCAGTCCCTATATCATACTGATCTCACTGCTTTTAAATTACACTGCAAAAACCTACATAATCTGAAAAAAGTGAGAGCAGCATGCCCTTACCACTATTAGAAAATGTCCAATCATGACTCTCTAATCTAAGAGAAGGGCACTGTTACTCTTGGGCCGCCTCCATTAGATTGCCCTGCAATGATGGTGGACATTGGTGGCCGCGGGCGAGCTCATACAGTACATAAGAGGCAGGGCGAGCCTGAGCCAGACACCGCCGTCTCATGGGCACCACAGCATTGGCAGGACATGGTACTTCTGCACATTTTGGAATCTGCAGCATAGTACTGCTCAGGGGATGTGGGTACAAGTATACACAGTCCAATTCCTGCATTGTGGGGAAATAAAAACCCATTGATACTATAGGTGTACAGCAATGAGGGCAGCGACGGGTCCGATAAGAGCAATGCAGACTCTCCACATACAATGGCAAAAAAGGAAAGGTTATTTTACCTCCGTCATCCATTGTCAGGAGATCCATGTATAATCTCTTGGTTTCCTTTTCAATCCCCAAATGTGGATCATATAAAGCTCATGTGAATGGAGTAGAATAGTGCCCCCATATGACCCCTTCTCCAATCAGTCTATAGGGATGGTGATAACGTGTGCACTAAACAGGTTCACTTATGCGAGGTACAGGACCCCCAATCTTGTGATCAGTGGGTAACGAATGGTCATATCTAGTGATGAGTGAGCAGTACCATGCACGGCCCTGTACGCAGAACGAGCAATGGATGCTCAGATGGGCATGACTCAAGCACCTGAGTATAATGGAAGTTATTGGGGAATGCCAGAATTTGTCCAGGAAATCTTAGGCTGCTTTCACACATCCGTTTTTTGCTGAGCGGCACAGTACCTAGCTCTGCAGAAAAAACGCAACCTTTTTTTTTTGCCGCCGGTTGTGTTTTTTCCCCGCATAGACTTGCATTAGCGCCGTATTGTGCCGCATGGCCTTGCGTTGCGTCTGGTTTTTGCCGGATGCGGCATATTTAGCCCATGCGGCGGCCAGATGGAACTTTGCCTGGCACGGTTTTTGGTGCGGCCAAAAAAACGCATTGTGCCAGATCCGGCGCGATTTATAATGCAAACCTATGGACGCCAGATACGTTTTTTTGCACTGAACATGCTCAATAAAAAGCCGCATCCGTCAAAAAACGGACGGGCCGCATGAAAAAACTTATGCAACGGATCTGTTTTTTTCACCGCATCCATTGCATAGGTTTTTGAGCTGGATTGAGCCACACTGCAAAGACCGCATGTGTGAAAGCAGCCTAAGGGGTACTTTGCACACAGAGATAAATCTGTGGCAGATCTGTGGTTGCAGTGAAATTGTGGACAATCAGTGCCAGGTTTGTGGCTGTGTACAAATGGAACAATATGTCCATGATTTCACTGCAACCACAGATCTGCCAAAGATTTATCTGTGTGTGCAAAGTAGCCCTAAGGCTATGTGCGCACAAGTGCGCTCTGCACCGCACTGAAAAGGTGCGCTTCAGAACGCAGCTGAAAAGCTGCGCTCTGAAGCGCATGGTGCCGGCGAGAACGTGCGCTCTGCCTGCAGCTCCTGCCATAGACAGAGCAGGAGCTGCAGGCAAAGCGCACGGAAGAAGTGACATGTCACTTCTTGAACGCAGCGCTTCGGGCAGCAGCCGAAGCGCTGCGCTCTAAGACGCCACGTGCGCACAGACCCTGCACAATCTCCATAGATTATGCAGGGGACGCTGGATGCATGCAGTTACGCTGCGCTACAAAGTGCAGCGTAACTGCATGTATTTACGCAGCGTGCGCACATAGCCTTAGAGTAAAATGCTCAGGTACTTGAGTCCCGCTCATCCGAGCCCCCGAGCGTGGAAGTGCTCACTCATATCCTAAGAGATCATACATTATTCTATGGACAGGAAATTACTGTAAGGCCCTGTGCGCACTAGAAAAAGGATTTTTCTCAATAAATTTCATGAGTCTGAAAGATTAGTGCACTTGTGTTCAAAAAACGCATCAATAATGCACTGAAAAGGCATGGGTTTTTACTGCGTTTTTTGTGTATTTTTGATGCGTTTTTTACGCAGGTTGATCCCTGCGGGTTTTTTTACTATTATCTATGGGAAAAAAACAAGTGACATGCTATTTCTTTTTCTCAAGAAATTCTGCAGAAGAATGTTCTTGAGAAAAAAAAACGCAGTGTGTGCACAGCTATTTTTTTTTCCACAGCTTTTGCTGAGGAATGTCTGCAGAAAGGTTACAACCATTTTCTCAAGAAATTTCTGCAGCAAAAACGCAAAAGAAAAAAACCCCACGGGTAAAAACGCAGTGTGTGCACAGGGCCTACTTGTGGGAAAGCCTCTTTAAATGTGATATTTTGTCACATCTTACAGACCGTTAGGCTATGTGCCCACGCTGCAGAAAAAGCGCGGATTTTGCCGCGCATTTCTCGCGGAAAAGCCGCGGATTTTCCAAAAATCTGCAGCACAGCTACTCCCCAGCCAATTCTATGGCATTTGGGAAATGCTGTGCCCACGCTGCAGATTTTTCCGCAGCGGAAATCGTGCGGATTTTCGTGCGGAAAAATCTGCAGCATGTCAATTATTGTTGCGGATTTCTCCGCAGGGTCCCATATACTTACCTGCCTTGATAGAATACAACGATGTCACTTTCTCCGTCCGGTGTACAGGAGCGCGGTGGATCCAGAAAAGTACAGGAAGGAAGAGGTGGGCGGGGCCTGCACGAGCTCTGGTCATGTGACAACCAGAGCTAGTTCAGGCCCGCCCACCTCCAGCACAGTGCACCAGACGCTGACAGTGACCCGGCCGCCGGAAAGCGAGGTGCTGCATGATGGAGGTAAGTATGAGCACCCCGATCACTGCAGCACTTGTTCTGCATTGAGGATGCAGTGCCAAAGCCATGGTACTGTGTCCTCAATGCAGAATGTCCGCACTATAGCCGCAGGACATTCCGCAGCATGGAAACAGAGAAAGTTCTGTTGCGGATTTCTGGGAGCACCTGCGGAATATCCTGCGGATATATCCGCAGGACACTGTCCCCGTGGGCACATAGCCTTATCACTCAAAAAATGTTTTCAGTTCTGGAAATTTTTCCTAAACTAGGACTTTGACTGACAGCTCGCTCTGCACAGATGCGCTGCAGGGGAAGGTGTCAATTACAGTGGTAGAGGAGCAAACAGCTGGAGGAGACTACTGGAGACTGAGGTCTCTATGACAAAGTATGCGGCTCCCTGGAGGAATGAAGTTCATATTCGTCCAGTAGCCTCACATGCAGTGATGAGTGATGTGGCCGCACAGCATTGTTAGGCTATGTGCGCACATTGCTTTTTTTAGACGCTGCGTTTTTGTGGGTTTGTGTTTTGTCGCTAAAAGCACACAAAAACACCCCCGCGACAAACACGCACCAATAAAAACGCATGCATTTTTACTGCGTTTCGGTGCGTTTTTGATCATTACATTTTGTTGTGTTTTTGCAATGCATTGTAGGGGTGGAAAACAAAGTAAAACGCAGGAAAGAATTGACATGACCATTTTTTTTTCCAGCTCAAAAATACGGCAAAAAAAAAAAAAAAAGCTGTGTGCGGATAGCAAAAATGAAAAGTCATAGACTTTGCTGGGGAAGCAGTCATGCAATTTGAAGCCCAAAATTGCACAAAACCGCACCTGAAAAATGTATAAACGCCGCGAAAAATGCACAGTGCGCACATAGCCTTACACTATAGGGCATGTGCGCATGTTGCATAATTTCATGCATTTACGCTGCATTTAGAACTGCAGCGTAAATGCATGCGTCCTGCGTCCCTAGCACAATCTATGTAGATTGAGACGTGCGCACAATGCTTTTTTTGAATGCAGCGATTTGGATGCTAAAATTTTGACCCAAATCCGTGCGTTCAAAAATGCAGCATGTCAATTATTCCGTGCTTTTTGGATGCTGCTCCCACTCTATGGTTGGGGCAGCAGCTGGAGCGCATGAAATCGGCATGTAATCTGCTGAAACACTGCATCCATTACGCAGTGTTTCTGCAGCGATTTGAAGCGCACATGCTGTAAAATCACTGCAGAATTCTCTGCAGTGACACGACGCAACGTGCGCAGATAGCCTTATGCTACATAATAACAGCCTCTTGGGACAAGTTACCTCTAAACACTTGTATTTGGGCCTAAAAAGGTTTTCAATTGGGTTTCAATAAAGATTTTGCACTAGTTTGTTTCCAAACTCTTTGTTTCCTTAAGCCATTAACTTTGATGTGGTCATACATAAGCTGAGTGGAGCTCAGAAAAAGACTAAACTATTCCAAACTCCCCCATTGGACCGTCAGAATGAGCTCACTGAGGGATTTTCAGTTAAATCATTATGCAGCCAGCAATATAGAGAGCAACACAGAGGATGTCCAAGGGAAACTGAACATTTTTAACGAAACCCAAAAATACATTTTCATTAGAAATACATGCAATCAAAATAAAGATTGGCCCCAAAAGTGAAGCCTTTAAGCCACACACACTTTTTTCCACCACATTCGTATTTGTGAGACATGGGCTTCATGAATGTGGGGCTCACCCGGAACATCATATATGAACAATACTCACAAAGTTCGGGATATTTGGCTTTCTTGTGAAATCTCAGGGTGATGCTATAATGCACTCTAAAGGGGGCTTTACACGCTGCGACATCGCTAATGCGAACTCGTTGGGGTCACGGAATTGGTGACGCACATCCGGTCGCTTTAGCGATGCCGTTGCGTGTGACACCGATGAGCGATTTTGCATTGTTGCAAAAACGTTCAAAATCGCTCATCAGTGACATGGGGGTCCATTCTCAAAAATCGTTACTGCAGCAGAAACGAAGTTGTTCCTCGTTCCTGCGGCAGCACTCATCGCTGCGTGTGACACCGCAAGAACGAGGAAGCTCTCCTTACCTGCCTCCCGGCCGCTATGCGGAAGGAAGGAGGTGGGCGGGATGTTACGTCCCGCTCATCTCCGCCCCTCTGCTTCTATTGGGCGGCGGTTCAGTGACGCTGCTGTGACGTCGCTGTGACCCTGAACGAACCGCCCCCTTAGAAAGGAGGTGGTTCACCGGTCACAGCGACGTCGCCAAGCAGGTAGTGTGACGGGTCTGGGTGATGTTGTGCGGCACGGGCAGCGTTATGCCCTTGTCGCACAACAGATGGGGGCGGGTACCCACGCTAGCGATATCGGTACCGATAGCCCTGCGTGTAAAGCAGCCTTTAGGCTGCTTTCACACATCCGTTTTTTGCTGTGCGGCACAATACAGCACTTTGCAGAAAAAACGCAACCGTTTTTTTTTGCCGCTGGCTGCGTTTTTTCCGCATTGACTTTAATTCGTGCCGGATTGTGTCACATGGCCTTGCATTCAGTCCGGTTTTTGCCGGATGCGGCATATGTAGCCCATGCGGCGGCCGGATGGAACGTTGCCTGGCACGTTTTTTTGTCCGGCAAAAAAACCCGCATCGCGCCGCATCCGATGCGGCGCTTTTTCCAATGTATGCCTATGGATGCAGCAAAAACTGCATCCGGCCACCGCATGCGGTTTTTTGCACTGCGCATGCTCAGTAGTGTGCCGCAACCGGCAAAAACCGGACGGGCCGCATGTAAAAACTTATGCAAAGGATGCGTTTTTTTCGCCGCATCTGTTGCATAGGTTTTAGAGCCGGATTTAGCCGCACTGCTAAAACCGGAGGTGTGAAAGCAACCTAACCTTTTAATGTGACTGTCTCTAAACTTTTGCATGCAGATGTCCAACTGTTCAATGTTTCAGTACTTTTTACACAACTTGCTGTTTTCTAACAAGGAGCTTAATGGCAAAATTCCCAATCGACCAATACATTTCAGCATTCATTTAGAATTGCTATTTACAGTCCTCATCATACTGCACATATTTTGACATCATGAGACTAAAGGAAACTTTACACGCTGCGATATCGGTCCCGATATCGCTAGTGTGGGTACCCGCCCCCATCTGTTGTGCGACACGGGCAAATCGCTGCCCGTGCCGCACAACATCGCGCAGACCCGTCACACATACCTGCCCGGCGACGTCGCTGTGACCGGCGAACCGCCTCCTTTCTAAGGGGGCGGTCCGTGCGGCGTCACAGCGATGTCACTGAGCGGCCGCCCAATAGAAGCGGAGGGGCGGAGATGAGCGGGACATAACATCCCGCCCACCTCCTTCCTTCCTCATAGCGGCCGGGAGGCAGGTAAGGAGAGGTTCCTCGTTCCTGCGGCGTCACACATAGCGATGTGTGCTGCCGCAGGAGCGACGAACTACATCGTTACTGCTGCAGTAACGATAATCGAGAATGGACCCCCATGTCACCGATGAGCGATTTTGCACGTTTTTGCAACGATGCAAAATCGCTCATCGGTGTCACACGCAGCAACATCGCTAATGCGGCCGGATGTGCGTCACCAATTCCGTGACCCCAACGACTCCACATTAGCGATGTCGCAGCGTAAGCCCGCTTAAGACGACACATGACAATTGATCTGCAGTACCTGACCATTGTGAGGCTTCAAGAGGGATGTTCTCAGACAGAAGTGGCCACAGAGCTTACAGAGTCACAGTGTCATCAGCAGGTTGTACGGAGATACAAAGAGACTAGAAGAGTCACAGAAAGGCATAAGTGGCCAGCACTTTCTCCAGACCTGAATCCAATAGAAAACCTATGGAATCAATTGAGTCTCACTAATCTGTACCCCAAAACCTCAATGACCTGAGGGCTGCGCATTAAAAAAGGAGTGTGATGCCATGGCTCACCAGACAATAGCTCCACTTGTGAACAGCAGAAGACGTCGTTGTCAATCTGTAATTGATGCTCAAGGCCACATGACAAGTTACTGACACGCTGACTCTTTTAGGTGGTATACCCACTAATGTTATTGGCTTTTGTCTCAATAAGTTGTGTGAGGTGAGGGAATCACCATTGTATCCTTCTACTTCAGGATAAACTATCACTTTACCGTGAAGGTTTTCCATAAGTTTAATAGGAAAGCCACATATCCCTGTCTATGAGGGTGTAAGGTGGGAGATCCTCAGGGCACTGTCACAGTTACAGACTGCACTGCACACATGAATCCCCCCGAGCACGCCATTACCGCCCCTCACCCTGTAGCAGCCCGCGGCTTCTCCTGAGCACGGACATGGCCGCACTGAGGTCACGGGGACATCTGCGCGCGGCAGCACTGGACGCCGAGGATCCTGCACGAGAGGAAGGGCAGAAGACGCCGGATACTAGTGACCTGAAGGACCTTCCATGACGTCATGACAGGGCGGAGCCACGCTCTGTGACTGTAGGAAGTGTAAGGCACGTGACTGGTCACGTGGGTCTGACATCACCAAACTAGGTCCTTGCGCCGCGCTGTGTAATGTCCTCCACATCAGCGGAGAGAAGGAATCTAGCTGCTGCACAGCCTCTTTCTGTACAGGAAGTGGGACATGCTGCCTATCACTGAGGATAGCGATAAATAATACGAGCTGGGAGTTTATTGATGAAGTTTGTTTCTTATTCAGTAGTTTCTTTTAAGGCAATTTTTTTTCTGTTTTTTATTTATTTTTATTTTTTTAACCAATTTTTTAGAAAATTAAAAAAATCACAATAATAAAATATAATGCCCTGATGTGAACACACCTAAAAGAAGCTCCAAAATACAAAACTGACACGAATAATGGGCATGAAAGTGGGCACCGAAGGGCGGTATTGAAAGGGTTAACGGGCTGTCACTGCAGACACATAGATAAGATCGCCCCGCCTCATACTCCGGTCACTGCAGACACATAGATAAGATCGCCCCGCCTCATACTCCGGTCACTGCAGACACATAGATAAGATCGCCCCGCCTCATACTCCGGTCACTGCAGACACATAGATAAGATCGCCCCGCCTCATACTCCGGTCACTGCAGACACATAGATAAGATCGCCCCGCCTCATACTCCGGTCACTGCAGACACATAGATAAGATCGCCCCGCATCATACTCCGGTCACTGCAGCCTGGAGCAAGCGGGTCCCGGGCATCAGAGATGGCATCACAGCGGGCAAGTGACCAATGGATATGAACAAGTACCTGGTGTTTTTAATGGTGTTAAAGGGAACCTGTCAGGTGCAATATGCACCCAGCACCATGAGCAGTTGTAGATGTATATTGCTAATTCCTGCCTAACCATCCCTGTATACACCAGCATAGATAAAGAGAGCTTTAGAAAGAGTATTTCTAAAGATCCTATATGATATGCTAATGAGTGCAGGGACTAGTCCCCTGGGCGTTGCTTCCCTGGCCAGTCAGCCCTATTATCATGTTAGTACGCCCCTGTGGGCATGCTATCATGCTAATGAATGTGCAGCGTCAGAGGCATGGTCACTCACCTCCCCACTGTCATCCCCGCCCAACACTGGATTTTGGCTCAGTGCACATGATCGCGGACTTTCGGTCATGTGCACTACTTCGATTTGAAGCCGTGATGTGTATAACCGGCTTGATAGTGCGCATGACCAAAACTCTCGGGTGATGCGCACTGACCCGAAATCCAGCGCCGGACAGTAATGGCAGCGGAGAGGTGAGTGAGATCATCCTCTGATGCTGCACAAACATTAGCATGTTAGTACACCTACAGGGGCGTACTACTAACATGCTAATGGGCCGACTAGTCAGAGGAACTAACGCACAGGGGACTAGTCCCTGCACTCATTAGCATTAGTGTGAGTAATGTATCACAGTCCCAGGTAGAATTTGTCTCTAGGATGATGACATAAGTGTTCCCCTATGTTCTCTTAGACCCGCAACACACATCCGGTTTTTTGTACGTGTGCGGTACGTATTTGCACGTACCGGAGACACGGAGACCAATGTTATTCAATGGTAGATGGCACACACACGTAAAATCACACGGAACGTGTGTCCATGTGATAAGTACGTGTGTGCGCTTTTCTACCCGGACGACATGTCCGTTTTTGGCCGGCAGCACGCAGGCACAGACCCGCTAAAGTCTATGGGTCCATGCCTGCACGGACCGCACACGGAGTATGTCCGTGTTCAGCACGTATGGTCCGTGTCCGTTTTTCATCACAAAATCTGAAACACTTGTTACCAATCTATTAGGTCAATAGAAAGCAAACAACACCAGGATCTCATGATGAATGATTAAACTCGTTAATTGGGTAAGAATGCGGTCCTTTAAAAACGGACGGCACACGGACTGCACACGTACGTATTTTATGTCAATACGGACATTCCACACGCATACACGGCTCGCATACGCCATCACACGGATGCCATACGTACCGGAGAAACGCCCCTAAAAATGGAACACGGACTCGAAAAACGGACCGTAAGACACGTACTTTTTTTTGCGGAAGTGTGTTTTAGGCCTTACAGGGGTATTCTCAAGCAGGCAAGTGATCCTATCTGTGGGCTGGCAGATAATGTCCTTATCGCTTGGGTCTGACCTCGCCTGATCACACCAGGAGCCTTGGATTAATGAAGTGGTGGTTGGTTGTGTGCTCTGCTCCTCTCTGACTCTGCCGGTCTCCATTTTCACTTTTTCCCCCTCTTCTTTCCGTGTACTTTTATTTCTCTGTCGCCGCACCCACAATAAGGGCTTGTTTTTACAGGGCAAGTTGTAGATCTGAAGACTCCATCCCATATTATGTACTGAAGAAAGCAAAAAAGTAACTTCAAAGTGGGGCGAAATGGTGAAAACCCGCAATTCCAATATAGTTTGGGGGGTTTAATTTTGACCATAAAACAACTGATGACTTGACTTTTCAGGTCTGTAACATTGTGGCCATGTAACACTTGTATATTTTCTTTATTACGCTCCCAAGCAATGAAATTACAACACCAAGAAGGGAATCAGATTTTGTGTTATACCATGCCTGATGAAGAGACTTGAGTAGTCTCGAAAGCTTGCAATTATTACCATCTTTTCAGTGAGCCATTAAAAGGTATCAACCACTGAGGACTTCAGTTCTTTTAAACAATTTTTTTAACACCAAGAAGGAAACATTCTGGAATTATGGAAATCACGAGAGCGATAAAAATAGAGAAGAAGAAAAAGATACTGCACATGGAAGAGCAGCACAACCTATGCAGTGTGTCCACCCATATCCTGTCCACCATTCGATTCGTATTGAATTGATGATGCCCTACAACTTTGTAATTCACTTTTTTTCTCTGTCTCGTTCCATTTTCAAGATAAAAATGCTAACTCCATGTTCCACCAGGTGGCGCTATAGGTGGTTTCATTGCGTAGCGCATGGATACTTTACTATACCTAGACACCACTTCTATTCCTATAGCTGCCGCCGTTCTCAAGATAATGGCGGTGGACAGGATATAGGTAGACACACTGTATATACAGTATATATATATATATATTTATTTATATTCAGTACACATAATTCACTCTAATAGAGAAATGTAGTAAAGTCAGTTAGGCAGTGGCACAGATAATATAATAAGAGCCCATACAGTGAACTGGCAAAATGTCTAACAGCAGCAAGTAAGACCAAATGTAAATGCTGAAAAAGACTGGTCGGTCCGGCCACAGGAAGGTGCAACAAGAATGTGTATACCACTAACAGAGCAATAGCTGTTCTCACATAAGGAGATGTAACCTGTGGAGAGAGGAGGAGGGGTGGATCACGCGGCAAAGCCCCACGCGTATCACCGTGACTGCGGCTTCATCAGGGAAAACATATGCGATAACGATAGAAATGTTAATGGTATGCAAATGATGAAAAAAATAGAAATAACATTTATTCAGCATTAAGTATGAGCACCACACACATAAATTCCGTCACTTACAGCCTCGGCTGTTATTATTAGTGTATTAACGGTTATCTGAGGTATGTTCCTCCACACCCCTTCATGGCAATGCCCATCAGGTCTCCAACTGGGGACTGGAGGCCATCATTGAGGTCTATCCTCTTTAGTGATGGGTCCCACTTTTGTCCTGGATACAATAATAGCTGGAGATTGCTATAGAGCCCACATGGGCAACACCATGAAGAGACCGACACAAGAGAAGTCTCACAAGATTATGGCGTAATGTACAGTGCCTGAACCCCTCAGATGTTGCCTAAACCTATCAGAATCTTCTAAAGACACGACATCATCATATGGACTGTCCCATATTGTTTAAAGGTATAGTACTCTTAAGCGGGCTTTACATGCTACGATATCGCTAGCAATTGCTAGCGATATCGTACGCAAAAGCACCCGGCCCCGTCGTTCATGCGATTTTGTGTGATCGCTGCCGCAGCGAACATTATCGCTACGGCAGCGTCACACGCACATACCTGGTCGGCGGCGTCGCTGTGACTGCCGAACAATCCTTCCCTCAAGGGGGAGGGACGTTCGGCATCACAGCAACGTCACCGCGACGTCACTAAGCGGCCGGCCAATCAAAGCGGAGGGGCGGAGATGAGCAGGACATAACATCCCGCCCACCTCCTTCCTTCCGCATTGCGGCCGGCGGCAGGTAAGGAGACGTTCCTCGCTCCTGCGGTGTCACACACAGCGATGTGTGCTGCCGCAGGAGCGATGAACAACATCGATAATCAACCATTACCGATTTTTGGTTTTGGGACGACCTCTCCATGGTGAACGATTATCACCATTTTTGAGGTTGCTTAAGGTCGCTGGTAAGTGTCACACGCTGCGATAATGTTAATGACGCCGGATGTGCGTCACTAACAACGTGACCCCGACGATAAAACATTAACAATATCGTAGTGTGTAAAGCCCCCTTTAGTGTATGTAAACTTTTGACTTTGCAGAAAGTAATAAAAATGCCTTAAAACATTCTCTCTCATTATTCTGGCATTTGGCAAATAGAAATAATTTTGGTAATCCTAATTGACCCAATACGAGAAAGATTTACTGTATTATGTTTTCATGTCAGATAGTGAGAAAAGATGATAATTACTTACCGGTAATTTGGATTTTCCAGAGCCATGACAGCACCGTTCGTGGGAGAGAGTGTATCTGCCTCAAGGAACAGGAAACCTTCTTTGAAATAAAAGGGGCGGAACTTCTCCAAAGCCCCATTAGGTTTTAGAACCATAGAGGTAACCGCCTTATTAATAGACATATCCATCACCAAACAGGAGAAGCCCCATTGTGCTGTACATATTCCACTCACCGTGAGGTCTATATTGTGTGTGTGTATATATATATATATATATATATATATATATATCTATATAGCACCGTACATGAGAGAATAAAATAGGAGAATTCTAGGGTGGGACCACCGCAGAGAGCATCTTTCTCTCAAAACATAGATCTGAAAACCCCAAACCAAACGATAGTGCTTGAAAAAGATGGAGGGTTATAACCACACTGCAGCCTTACAATGAATATATAGCCCTTGTAAAGTGGGCCCCAATCACCTGAGGAGAGGGCTACCCTGACGCTGAGTATGCCAAACTAATGGCCTCCCTCACCCACCTAGCAATAGTGGACCTGTTGGCCGCTCTCGATCTATTTGGACCGCCAAAGAGAATAAAGATGGAGGAGGATTTTCGCCAGGGTTTTTCCTCAAATACCTGAAGACGCTTCTCCTGACATCTAAGAAATGGAAGACCTGTTCCCCCTGTGATCTAGGATTTTCACAGAAGGAAGGCAAAATAATCTCTTGCCCTCTATGAAATTTGGAATTGACTTTGGGCAAGAAGGCTGGGTCTGGTTTAAATATTATCCTGTCATCCAGAATAATGATGAATAGAGGGGTAATGGAAATGGATTGCAATTCACAAATATGCATGGCTAATGTTAATGCCACCAACAAAGCCACCTAAAGGGTGAGGGCCTTGATGGTAGCTGAAGCGATGGGCTCAAAGGAGAGTCTTGTGAGGGAATTTAGTACCAAATTAGGATCCCAAGGGGCTAGCTTAGGACCTGTTAGCGGCCTAGAAGTAAATGAGGCCCTGATGAACCAGTGCACCCAAGGATGGTCAGCAATTTTTCTATGAAAGATTGTGCCTAAGGCTGCCACCTGCACTTTTAGTGTACTGGCAGACAGACCCCTTTCGAGACCCTTTTGCAAAAATTCCAACACCTCTGTCAGCAAGACCTGTTGTTGCCTAGATAACCTCCACCCTAAAAATTCAAGGATTTTTTCCTACACCGCTGCATATTTGGTAGTGTACCGCCCCGGGACTCGGCCGGCTGCCGAGCCGCTCAGATCCGTGATCGTCGTGGGTGGCTCGAGCGCCTCACGGACCCGTGAGTCACGTCGTTCTGAAAGGGGGGTTGGCGCTACACGTAGGGACTTCGGTGGGGAGGTCCACGGCCGGGGCCGTGGTGGTTTGTAGGGGAATTTAAGTTCGTGACGCCACCCACGGGTTGTGGTAAATGGATGGACACCACCGCTGCCATTGACTAGGCCTCCCGGGGACAGTGTTGTGCAGCTTGGTGTTGACCCCTCCGTGGGTAGGGGAATGATGATCCTGGGGGCCCGAGGCAGGCGCTGAGGCGAGGGGATGGATGCGTGCTGGGGCTCGGTGCGGTGCGGTGTGCGGCCCGAAGGCACTGTTGTACTCACTATGACAAACATGCTGGAGTCTCTGGTAAACCAAACAAAATGGTGAATGGTGCCCGCAGCCGGCTGCAGTTTTCCCCTTAGCAGGTTGGTGGTTTCCACCTTTCTCCTGCACCTCACTATGTAGAAATCACGACTCTTATGCCTGAACAACGGTAGTCCACTCACCAGCTTGATATGTGCCGGGAGAGCTCTTTTTGCCCCCAGACGCTGGCCCCTTGGGTCTCTAAACCTGGGCGGTGGTGTTACCCTGATGGTTGGGCTGTTGTCTTCAGTCGGGCCTTAGGTGGGAAAGGTCTTAACGTCCAGTCCTCAATCAGTTGATTTGACTTAGCCTGGTTGGTTCTTGGCCTCGTACTGGGTCTGAGCACCCCTTCTGGTGCTCCGGTTTCCAATCGGTTCCCCGGTTCAGTAACGGCGGGCCGCCGCCCGTCCCCGGTCCCTACGGTTCCACCGGCTGTAATCCCAGCTCCTGCAGGCGGCCACCACCGTCTGCCTCCCTGCCAGAAGTGACTGGGCTCCAACCCAGACACCTGGTGTAGACTATGGCAGGCCTGGACACAGGTCGGCCCTCGAACTTGACTCCACTTCCCTCTTCTGTCAAAAGCTAAACTTCATCTACTGTCTTTCCCGCCTCCGGGACTGTGAACTCCTCAGTGGGTGGAGCCAACCGTCTGGCTCCGCCCCCCTGGTGTGAACATCAAACCCGGAGGGAGGTGACAAGGGTTTTGTAGTTTGGCTGCTGTCACCTTTCTAAGGTGGGGGTGGGGAGTTGTTGTGTGTGTAAGGGCCTAACTGTGACTACCTAGCTAGTCCAGGGCGTCACAGTAGAGGTTACTTTTTTTCTACTACGGAGGAGCATGGAGACTAGGTTTGGCGAAAAACCCCTGGCCTTTAGAAGGTCCCTCTCAAGTTCCAGGCTGTTAAGTGTAACCTCTCTACTTGAGGATGAAGGATCGGCCCTTTAAAGAGACGATCGTACATGTCTGGCAGAATCCAGGGGTCCGATACAGACAGTATTCTTGGCCATGTAAATGAGACCCTTCTTGACTAGAAGGGGGCAATCATGATGACTCTGGCCTTCTCCCTCCGGATTTTCCTCAACACTATCAGAATCAGTGGAAAGGCATATGCCAATTGAAAGTCCCATCTCTGCAGACGTGCGTCTATTCCATCCGGGAATCTAGGGAAAATAATCTTTCTAACTGCCGATTCTCTTGATTTGCAACAAATCTATCTCTTGTGTTCCCCAGAACAGGCAGATCTGATGAAAAACCTCTTGGGTCAAAGTCCATTCTGTTTGGCTCAACATGTGACTGTTCAGGCAGTCATCTACAATGTTGTAGGAATCTTCTAGGTGGCATGCCGTGGGTGACCACAGGTTTCCCTCTGCTATCCTGAAAATCTTCTATGTTTCCACCATCAGGGATCTTGACCTGGTGCCGCCTTGATGATTCAGGTAGGCCATGACTGTGCTGTTGTCTGACAAGATAACTAACTACATTTTCTCCTGTAATATCTCCTAAAACTACCTGTACCTGTATTGCTTCCGTCACTGCTGTCTGCCCCTTCAAGTTCGAACAGCTGTCCCTGAAAGCTACGTCTCACCCCCATTGCAGGTACTGGTCCTTTAGATGGGCTCCCCAAACCACTGGGCTGGCATCCGTATTGATAACCACTGGATCTTCGATGTTCCAGGGAACTCCTTTCCTCAGATTCCGCTCGTCCCGCCACCAATCCAACGATATGAGGACTTTCTCTGATAGATGAAATGTGTGTTCTAGGTCCAGTCCTGTTGCCTGAACGTACAAGATCTGCCCCTGAAGGCTTCTGGTGTAGAACTGAGCTTGCAGGACTGCAAGAATTGTAGATGTTATGGATCCTAACAAGGACATTGCCGGTCTCAGTGAGATTCTGAGCCGATAGGATCTTTTGTTTTATTTTAATTATTTTTCCGTCAGGAGAAAACAATACTGCCTCACAGAGTACAGAGTGATGCCCAAAAATATTTGAACCTGAGCTGAGTCTCGTTTTGATATTGCCTCGTTTATTAACCATCCTAGGTCTGACAGGACTGAGGAGACCTGGTTGACGGCTACTGAACAATCCCTTTCTGACTTCCCCAAGATCAAAAAGTCATCCAGGTAAGGGACTATTAAAATGTCCTTTTTCCTTATATAGGACGCTAATTTTGGTGAAAACCCTCGGTGCTACTGAAATGCTAAATGGGAGGCACTGGTACTGCAGGTGAGTCATTTCCCCTTTGATGTTTACTACCAGCCTTAGATATTTTTGGTGGTCCTTCTAGATCGGAGCGTGCTAGTACGCGTCTTTCAGGTCTATTACTGACATGTAGCAGAGGAGGAATAGCAGTCCCACTGCTGACTTCAGGATCTCCATCTTGAACCTTTTCACTACCAAATAGTGGTTCAGAGATCTTAAATTGAAGATGGTCCGAAAGGACCCACCATATTTTTTTATTAGGAATAGGTTTCTGTAAAACCCGGTTCCCCACTCTGACTCCGGCACCCTAATTAGAACCTTTTTTTCCAATAAAGAGAGGACTTCCCGTTCTAGTGCCCCCTGTTTTTTTGGGGCTGCCTGGGAACTTATTACCCAATGTGGTGTGAGGGAAGAGAAGGTCAGCCTGGACCAAGGGATACAGTATTTAAAACCCAGGCCGAGGCCGGAAGAACAGCCCACTGAGGGTAACAGTGACTTAACCTTCCTCCCACCCGGGACCTGGCATCATTGCCTCTTAGGGGTTCCTTTATGGGAGGGCTTATTGAATAGGAACCCTTTGTCTGGGCCTTATCTCTTGCCCAAGGGTGCCACCTGATATCCTTTTGGCCCTTCCTACCCTCCCTCCTCCTGAAGTCCGAAAGGAACCTCTGACCCATGACCCAAAGGGGGGAGGAAAAATGTTATCTTTTTGTCTGCTGTCTTCTCCAGGATATCATCCAAGGCAGCTCCAAATAGATAATCTCCCTGGCATGGTATCGCACATAATTTTATTTTTGATTGGAAGTCTGCGTTCCAGGTTTTTAGCCATAATGCCCACCTACTAGAATTGGACAGTGCACAGGCATGAACAGCTAATCTCACCCCATCCCCCGAGGCATCGGTGAGGAAGTTTGCTACCTTCTGAATAGTGGGCAGGGCCTCTAATAATAATCATTCCCTAGAATTGTTCCCTTTGTCCCTAATCTGGACCTCCAACTCTTGGAGCCATTTCACTAGGGACCATGCAGTACAGGTGGCAGCGATGTTAAGGCTGCTTTACACGGTACGACCGATTGTGCAATTTCACAATCGATCGTACCCGCCCCCGTCCTTTGTGCGTCACGGGCAAATCGCTGCCCGTGTCGCACAAAGTCAGTAGCCCCCGTCACACGTACTTACCTCTCGTGCGACCACGCTGTGGGCGGCGAACGTTCACTTCCTGGAGTGGGAGGGACGTTCGGGGTCACAGCGACGTCACACGGCCGCCGACCAATGGAAGCGGAGGGGCGGAGATGAGCGGGACGTAAACATCCCGCCCACCTCCTTCCTTCACATAGCCGGCGGCGGCCGCGTGACGCAGGTGAGCTGCTGTTCATCGTTCCCGGGGTGTCACACGGAGCGACGTGTGCTACCCCGGAAACGATGAACAACTAAATTAAACGATATTATGGAACCTAGCGAGCAGTACACGACTCACGATTTGTGAGCGATACTGCGGCGCTAGGAGGTATCACACAGGCCGGCATCTCCAGCGATGCCGGATGTGCGTCACAAAAACCGTGACCCCGACGAACTATCGCACGATAGATTGCCTGGTGTAAAGCAGCCTTTAGGCTTGAAAGATCCCACTGCTGCTTCCCTAGTTCCTTTAAGGAAAATATCTACTTTCTTGTCCAGAGGTCTTTAAGAGAGCCTAAAGGGGGCTTTACACGCTACGATATTATTAATGTTTTATCGTCGGGGTCACGTCGTTAGTGACGCATATCATATATTAACGATATTGCAGCGTGTGACACTTATGTGCGACCTAAAACGATCGCAAAAGCGGCCAAAATCATTTGCCGTGGAGAGCTCATCCTAAAACAAAAAATCGTTTACCTCTCATTAGCGATGTTGTTCCTCATTCCTGCGGCAGCACACATCGCTGTGTGTGACACCGCAGGAGCGTGGAACATCTCCTTACCTGCCTCAATCGGCATTGCGGAAGGAGGAGGTGGGTGGAATGTTTACATCCCGCTCATCTCCGCCCCTCCGCTTCCATTGGCCGCCTGCCGTGTGACGTCGCTGTGACGCCGCACAACCCACTTCCTTAGGAAGGAGGCGGGTCGCCGGCCAGAGCGATGTCGCACGGCAAGTAAGCCGTGTGACGGGGAGCGCGATTTTGCGCGCAACGGGCAGCGATATGCCTGTGTCGCACAAACGATGGGGCGGGTACACATGCTAGCGACATCGGTACCGATATCGCTACAGTATAAAGCCCCCTTAAGTCCTCGAAGGGCAGAGCCCCATTTTTTGAGATCTTGGCCACCGCAGCATCTATTTTGGCTGCTTTTTCCCAAGACTGGCATAATTCCTCAGGGAAGGGGTATTTATTTTTAGGGATTTGGGGGACCGATACCTTCCTGACCGTTTATTTCCATTCTTTCTTAATCAAGTTTAGCAGATTTTTTTTTTGAGAGCTATCTTTAGACGGAGACTGATGTCTGCTGGTTGATGCGGAGAGGGATCCTAAGAGATACATATCCCTCTTCACTGTATATTTAACCTAAATTATTATTTATTTTTTTATTTTAAAGATGTGGGGGGTGTCGTTTTTTTTTTTGTTCTTTTTTTTTTTTTGAGAAAAAAACCATCTATGGCCAGACCCTACCTCGTCGGGGATTCTTCTGCCACTGTCTTATCGATGCATGGTTGGCAGAGTTTTTTCTGATAAGATCTTGGTAGGGAATTTCTGTACAACACACATTCCCTTTTTTTAGTCTTTGCTACCACCTTCTTGGCCTACGGGATTTTTAGGGACAAAAAGAAAGGGGGGTCAGTACATGTTGTGGGGAGATCAAAGCAAAAGGAGAAGCAAAGAGATAGTGAACAGGTGCCAGCTTGTTTTGTGCTTTAGATGGAAGTATCTGAGGATTAGAAGCAGGACAGCCGATAAGGTCAGGTGGGGATAAGTGGGAAGGTGAGATCTTTATTTGTTTGAAGATTGCTGAGGTTTGGTATAGCAAAGGAGAGAAATGGTCGTGTCACACACAACGACAGCGACGACGACATCGCTTCTAAGTCACCATTTTCTGTGACGTAGCAGCGACCTTGCTAGTGATGCCGCTGTGTGTGACATCCAGCAACGACCTGGCCCCTGCTGTGAGGTCGCCGGTTGTTGCTGAATGTCCTGGACCATTTTTTGGTCGTTGCTCTCCCGTTGTGAAGCACACATCGCTGTGTGTGACAGCAAGTGAGCAACAAACTGAATGTGCAGGGAGCAGGGAGCCGGCGTCTGCGGACGCCGGTAACCAAGGTAAATATCGGGTAA
Organism: Anomaloglossus baeobatrachus; assembly: GCF_048569485.1. Lineage (NCBI taxonomy): Eukaryota > Metazoa > Chordata > Amphibia > Anura > Aromobatidae > Anomaloglossus > Anomaloglossus baeobatrachus. Next base: position 458,994,120 of record NC_134356.1, read on the forward strand.
CCAAGCGTCGTTGCTGGCTGGGGGCTGGTCGCTGGCGAGATCTGCCTGTTTGACAGCTCACCAGCGACCATGTAACGACGCAGCAGCGATCCTGATAAGGTCAGATCGTCGTCGTGTTTGCTGCTGCGTCGCTACGTGTGACCTAGGCTTAAGGATTAGTGGAGCATTGATTGTAAGGGCAAAAGTAAGCATGGTGAAAGAGAGGAAAAGAAAGGTACCATTAGCAGTTGTAGCTCATATCTTCTGATCACTTCTGGTACATTTCTTGCATATTTCTGATGTGCACTTAAAAGCTGCACGTGATGCAATGGCATATAGGACACGGGACACATAGACCTGATTCTTCATGTGTATGTACCTGTTATTGCACAGCAAACATACCAGGTGTGAACAGAAGGGGAAAAACCACAGCACGAAAGGTCAGTGAATCAAAGGAGGAGATGAACTAAGTGAGATGAGCCAATATAAACAGTTTTCTAAATAAATAGCAGGGGAGGGGATGAAAACACATACCAAAAATAGACAGATATAGAGGTGTGAACTGGTATTAGTAGAATCAATCAGATTTGAGGAATGTAATTAGGAAACAAGAGACATACCTGTGGATGAGGCAGATGGATGGTCAGCTCAAAGTTGGTGGTAACGGCGATACGTGTGGGGCTTTGCTGCGTGATCCACCCCTCATCCTCTCTCCACAGGTTACATCTCCTTATGTGAGAACAGCTATTGCTCTGTTAGTGGTATACACATTCTTGTTGCACCTTCCTGTGGCCGGACCGACCAGTCTTTTTCAGCATTTACATTTGGTCTTACTTGCTGCTGTTAGACATTTTGCCAGTTCACTGTATGGGCTCTTATTATATTATCTGTGCCACTGCCTAACTGACTTTACTACATTTCTCTATTAGAGTGAATTATGTGTACTGAATATAAATAAATATATATATATATATATACTGTATATACAGTGTATCCACCCATATCCTGTCCACCGCCATTAACTTGAGAACGGTGGCAGCTATAGGCATAGGAGTGGTGTCTAAGTATAGTAAAGTATCCATGCGCTATGCAATGAAACCACCTATAGCGCCACCTGGTGGAAAACAACGGAGTTAGCATTTTTATCTCGAAAACGGAACGAGATAGAGGAAAAAAGTGAATTACAAAGTTGTACGGCATCATCAATTCAATGCGAATCGACACCTTGCATACAGAAATGCTATGATTAGAACGTGTAAAACTCACAAGGCTGCGAACGTGAAGCGATACCTCATGGAGACCTTCCTACAAGTTATTGGGTATGGTGGCTGCGTGGAGTGGCCTCCACGCTCACCTGACCTGACCCCATTGGACTTCTTTTTGTGAGGTCACATCAAACAGCAGGTGTATACTATCCCTCCATCAACATTGCAGGACCTACGACGACGTATCACAGATGCTTGTGCAAATGTGTCACCTACCATATTGCACAACGTGCAGCAAGATACAGTATGCTGTCCAGAGTCCAGATGTGCATTTCAGCTGACGGTGGCCACTTTGAGCATCAAAGTTAAATAAGTGCCATATGCGTGACCAGCATTCAATGTTTTGGGGGGGGTCCTGGGTTTCATATCATAGCATGTCTGTATGCAAGGTGTCGATTAGTATTGAATTGATGATGCCCTACAATTTTTTAATTCACTTTTTTTCTCTATCTTGTTCCGTTTTCGAGATAAAAATGCTAACTCCGTTGTTTTCCACCAGGTAACGCTTTAGGGTATGTGCGCACTAGGCGTTTTTTTCATGCTGCGTTTTTATGTGCGTTTTTGTCTAAAAAAACGCACCCGCGGCTAAAAAACGCGGCAAAAACGCATGCGTTTTTGCCGCGATTTGGTGCGTTTTTTGCTGCGTTTTTACTCACTGCGTTTTTAATCAGTGCACAATGCCATTAAAGATTGTTGATGAAAAAAAAAAAAAAAAGGTCTGATGTCATTTCCTTCTTCAAAATGTTCATTGTATGCAGGAGAGCACACAGCTGCAGAACTAGTGTATGCAGGAGAGCAGACAGCAGCTGCAGAACTACAAGTCTCAGCATCCTCCATTCACTAGTGTATGCAGGAGAGCAGACAGCAGCTGCAGAACTACAAGTCTCAGCATCCTCCATTCACTGCCCCCAACCCCCAGCTGCCTATTTGTACCCGGCTGGGAACCAAAAATATAGAGAAGCCATTTTTTTTAATTATTTCATGAAATAATTAAAAAAAAAAATGACGTGGGCTTCGCCTAATTTTTGAGTCCAGCCGGGTACAACTAGGCAGCTGGGGATTGGAATCCACAGTGCAGGGTGCCCATGCTTTCTGGGCACCCCCACTGCGAATTGCAGTCCGCAGCCACCCCAGAAAATGGCGCTTTCATAGAAGCGCCATCTTCTGGCGCTGTATCCAACTCTTCTAGCTGCCCTGATGCCGGGTGGCTAGCTAGGTAATAATGGAGTTAGGGCTAGCTGTATATTATCAGCTAGCCCTAAGCCCGAAATTCATGGTGTCACGCCAATATTAGACATGGCCACCATGAATTTCTAGTAATGATAAAAAAAAAACACAACACACAGAAAAATATTTTTATTAGAAATAAAACACAACACAATTAGTGACTCCATCTTTATTGAAATAAACCCCCCTCCGCAGTAATCCTGGGTCAGGGTCCCGCGCCGTCCAATCAGGATCCAATATCATCTGATCGGTTTGCTGGAAGGCAAAGCGATCAGATGATGTGTCAGGATCAAGTGCCTGAATCACATCACACATCAGCTGATTGTATAAAAGCCGGTTATACAATCAGCTGATGCATCAGTAGAAAAAAAAAAAATAATACTCACTTATGTGCTGATTACCAGCAGTTCCTGGAGCGATCGATTGGACAGGAGTCTGATCCCGTCCGATCGCTGCAGGAGCTGCCGGTAATCAGCTGATGAAGTTCCCTGACGGCAGGATCAGCTGATAGCCGGCCGGGCGCGAAAAAGCCGGCGACACCGCGATCAGCTGATGCGTCAGGTGACTGCATCAGGTGATCCACCGCCAGATCCTGCAAGCAAGGTCCTGCCCCGGGGAGACTGCACACAGCCAGAGCGGCGGTACCGGGAGAAGCTGGGAGCGGGCATGGCACCGGGACCCTGCGGACAGGTGAGTATATATGACATTTTTTTTTTTTCTACTGTTCACTGTTGTTTTCGCCGCTGCCTCCACCTCCCGCCCAGACATGGCGCCGCACGGAGCTGACATGGCACCGGACGGGAGGTGGACGCAGCGGTGACGGTACCGGGAGGATTCATGCTTCTGTGTTTACCAACAGAAGGAATCCTCTTCCTGTACACGTCACTTTACTGCCCACCCATTGCGTTTATAGCTGCGTTTTTAGTCATAGAAACGCGGCTATATGCGTTTTTCATTGCGTTTTTAACATCTCATTGAATTCAATGAGTGAAAAATGCAGTGGAAAACGCAGAAATAATTGACATGCTGCGTTTTTGTGGTCACCACAAAAACACAGCTAAAAAAAAACGCTGTGTGCGGACAGCACTTATGAAAACCCATTGACATTGCTGGGGAAGCAATGTCACTGCGTTTTCAGCACAAAAACGCGGTAAAAAAACGCCGCTAAAAACGCGGCAAAAACGCCTAGTGCGCACAAGGCCTTAGGGTATGTGCGCACGTTGCTTTTTACCTGCTTTTTACCTGCTTTTTTGCTGCTTTTTCTTCTGCGCTGTTTAATGCCAAAATGGATGTGTTCTTCTATTCAAGCAAAGTCTATGGGAATTTGGGTTTCTTGTTCACACTATGTTGTTCAAAATGCTGCCTTTTTTGTGGCAGAACTTTGGTCAAAAACTCAGCTTTTCAAAGAAGCAACATGTCAATTGTTTTTGCCATTTGGGTTTTGCACTGCAAAGCTGAGTTTTTGACCAAAGTTCTGCCACAAAAAGGCAGCATTTTGAACAACATAGTGTGAACAAGAAACCCAAATTCCCATAGACTTTGCTTGAATAGAAGAACACATCCATTTTGGCATTAAACAGCGCAGAAGAAAAAGCAGCAAAAAAGCAGGTAAAAAGCAACGTGCGCACATACCCTTAGGTGGTTTTATTGCGTAGCGCATGGCTACTTTACTATACCTAGACACCACTTCTATAGCTGCCGCCATTCTCAAGTTAATGGTGGTGGACAGGATATGGGTGGACACACTGTATATACAATTCTGGTATATTTCTGTGTGTACTTAAAAGCTGCACTTAATTTAGCTGTACTCATAGACAATGGTACTCCTCAGCATCCCTGTAAATACAACATGACAACAAAGATGATTTCAGCAAAATCTGCATCCCAAAAGCCAAATGATGCCACTTATCTGCCGTGTGCCAAAATGGCACCTTATGATGACATATAGGCATTGCTGTATTTTTGGAGAAATTGAATAACAGTGTTTCTTTTTCTCATGCAGTGAAGGAAAAAAATATTTCATCCCTTGTTGATTTTGTAAGTGTGCCCACTGACAAAGATATGAACAGTCTATAATTTTAAATCCAGAAAATCACATTGCATACATTTTATAAATGTATTTTCATTTTTCAGGGAGAAATAAGTATTTGATTGATCCCCCTGGCAAGCAAGACTTAATACTTGGTGGCAAAACCCTTGTTGGCAAGCAAAGCAATCAGTGTACTTGATGATGAGGTTTGCACACATGTCAGGAGATGCAGATCATCTCTAAATCATTAAGATTTTGAGGCTGTCGCTTGGCAACTTACAGCTTCAGCTCCCTCCATAAGTTTTCTATGGGATTAAGGTCTGGTGTCTGGCTAGGTCACTCCATGACCTTAATGTGCTTGTTTTTGAGCGACTCCTTTGTTGTCTTGGCTGTATGTTTTGGATCATTGTCATACCGAAAGACAAAGCCACAGCCCATTTTTAATGTCCTAGCGGAGGGTAGAAGGTCATCACTCAGGATTTTATGGTACTGGCTCCATCCATTGTCCCATTGATGCGGTGAAGTAGTCCTGTGCCCTTAGCAGAGAAACACCCCCAACACATAATGTTTCCACCTCCATGCTTGACAGTGGGGACGATGGTCTTTGGGTCATAGGCAGCATTTCTCTTCCTCCAAACACAGTGAGTTAAGGCCAAAAAGCTAAATTTTTGTCTCATCTGACCACAGCACCTTCTCCTAATCACTCTCAGAATAATCCAGGTGTTCATTGGCAAACTTCAGATGGGTCCACACGATCCTAAACTTACCTGGCTTGATAGAAGACACCGGAGCCACTTCCTCCGGTGAAGAGGAGCGCAATGGAGCCAGGAGCAGGAAGGAAGAGGTGGGCGGGGCCTGCACAAGCTCTGGTCATGTGACAGCTGGAGCTAGTTCAGGCCCGCCCACCTTCTCCTGCAAAGTGCAGACAGACACGGCTGGAGAGTGAAGTGCTGCATAATGGAGGCAAGTATGAACTCCCTGATCCCTGCAGCACTTATTCTGCATTGAGGATGCAGTGCCGAAGCCATGGTACTGTATCCTCAATGCAGAATACCCACAGCATATCCGCAGGACATTGCACAATTAAACCGCAGCATTGAAACAGACAAAGTTGTGCTGCGATTTTCTGGGAGCTCCTGCGGAATGTCCTGCGGATATATCCGCAGGACACTTTCCCCATGGGCACATAGCCTAATGGTGCCAGATTTCTTTCTATGTATACAGTAGATATGTTTATATGTTGTTGTTCTTATAATACTGTATGTACACTAAGGTGGACTGAACCATAGTCTTGATTGTTCATTCCCATAGTTTTTATATCATCTCATGTTATCGCACCATTAAAGAAGCGATGATTGATTTGTTATAAATAATGTTTATCAGTACTGTGAGGTAGCGACCACCAATGTTGTGGATGGTCGCAGTGGAGAAGGATCCCCCTGTGATATTGAACTGAAGGTGTGACTGTGGGACTTGTAGTTCCACAGAACTTGGGTTGTAATTAAGGGTTAGGTTCCCTTTAAACTGTGACCAGTGTGATGGACAGAGCTGGAGAATCACATACCTCCACCTGTGGGTGTATCCGGTTGGGTTTTAAGAGACTGTTAGTTTTAGAAACAGGGGGAAGCCTGAGAGTGCTGCACATGGAGGATGTGTGCTGGAGATCTCAGTCTGTGTGAAGCCTGAAGAGAGACTCCTGGAAATCAGTCCCGGTGATGACTGGGGAAAAATACTGCAGCCTGGCTGGAGAGGGCTGGAGGCTGCAGGAAGCACCACAGTGACTTGTGTTCGCTGGCTGGAGCCAGAGTGTGGAGAATCCACTATGGACACTTAATTGGACTGGAAGCCCACGGTATGTGGATGTTATATTTTCCTTTAAGCCAGGAGAGGCTTCATTGTGTTTTGGAAGGGCAGTTTATGTTGGTTACTAATAAACTGCTGCATTTTTGAGAGAGACTGTGTTGCCTGTGTATGCCTAAGCTACCCTGCACCGCTGCAAGCGAGTAAAACCCCCGGGTTGCGGTAAGCAACGTTCACAGTACTTATGGGCAGAAATTTGCCTTTGAAAACTTGCTATACTTGTATACTTTATGATGTTATGTGTTGTGGCAATATAATTTAAAAAAAAAAAATCGTAACTTATTGTCATTTTTGTTTGACAGAGACATAGGCGGGCTTTGCACGCTGTGACATCGGTAACAATGTGTTACCGACGCTGCAGCGATAGTCCCCGCCCCCGTCGCAGCAGCGATAGCTTGTGATTGCTGCCGTAGCGAACATTATCGCTACGGCAGCTTCACATGCACTCCCCTGCCCTGCGACGTCGCTCTGGCCAGCGACCCGCCTCCTTCCTAAGGGGGCGGGTCGTGCGGCGTCACAACGACGTCACACGGCAGGTGGCCAATAGAAGCGGAGGGGCGGAGATGAGCGGGACGTAAACATCCCGCCCACCTCCTTCCTTCCGCAGAGCCGGCGTGAGACGCGGTGACGCAGGTAGGAGATGTTCCTCGCTCCTGCGGCTTCTCACATACCGATGTGTGCTGCTGCAGGAATGAGGAACAACATCGTACCTGTTGCTGCTGCCAAATAATGGAAATGTCGGACCCTACACCGATGATACGATAATGACGCTTTTGCGCTCATTAATCGTATCAAAAAGGATTTACACACTACGATATCGACTGCGACGCCGGATGTGCGTCACTTTCGATTTGACCCCACCAATATCGCACCTGCGATGTCGTAGTGTGCAAAGCCCGCCATAGTGTGTGAGAGAGAAGTTTGTTACTAGTGGGTGCATTTGACAGCCAGACACTTTATACAGGTCAATGAACCAAGAAGTTTGAGATCTCAACACAGGTTAAAACTGAGATTTGTGCAGATCAGGAAATAACAGAATATACTGTAAGTAATTTTCTTTGACATTTGACTCGCCCACCCCAGTGCTATGGGACACCCGGTGCCGGGCCAGACTAGTCCGGTGGTAGTCAGTGGTGGCTGGGCCCGGCTCCGTGGCCCTGGTGGGTGTCAGTAGAGTATGTGGCTTGATGAGTAAAGTTGGTGTTCGTGACGCCACCTGTGGTATGCGGCTATTAAGCCGCCGCTGCTGTGTGAGGCCTCCGGGGTGATGATATAGCAGCAATGGTGGCACTGCTCCCCACAGGTGGAGCGGAGCCCCGGGGACACTGTTAGTGCTCGTGAAAGTCTATGGTGTTGTGTGGCTAACACGGTGCAGGGCCGACAGGCAAGGAAGGAACCAGGCACAAACAACAGTCTCTTTACCTTTTCCTCTTTTACTTTGGGAACAGTCCAGTCCTGCGAGACCGTTACAGGTGGTGATGGGGATCCGGTCGGCCTGGAAGTATTTGGGGTGATCTTTCTGACCAGCTGAGTATGAGGCCTACTCCTGTGCTTTTCTTTGTTATGATAGGACCCTGCTTCTCTGAATCCAGCAATGGCCCTCTTTGCTGCTGGGACCGATGGTACGTCCCTCTCCCTCTGTAGCAGGCTGCGCAGGCCCTCTCTGGTGCTTCTCTGCTGGAGTCTACACATCGCTGTGTGTGACACCACAGGAACGACGACCATCTCCTTACCTGCGTCCACCGGCAATGAGGAAGAAAGGAGGTAGGCGGCATGTTCCGGCCGCTCATCTCCGCCCCTCCTCTGCTATTGGGCGGCCGCTTAATGACACCGCTGTGACGTCGAACGAACCGCCCCCTTAAAGGAGAGATTGTTCGGGGTCTCCAGCGACGTCGCTAAGCAGGTATGTGCATGTGACGCTGCCGTAGCGATGTTGTTCGCTATGGCAGCAATCACCACATATCGCAAGTACGACGGGGGCGGGTGCTATCGCGCACGACATTGCTAGCAATCGCTAGCGATGTCGCAGTGTGTAAAGCACCCTTAAAACAACTAGTGTCCAAATTGACGAGCAGAGTTAAACCAACTATTTAGGAAAGCCCATGCTACTAAAAATACTAGGTGTTGGAGACAAAGCTTGTGTTAGTGAACACCCTGACGTAAACTGTAAATCTCAGATCAAGAACTTTTATTAGATCTAACCTAGTAATGATTTGATCTATATGGACATAAAAAATGTAAAATACATTTTCTACATTAAGCCCAAAAAAATCAAATAAATCTGATTTTTAGAATTGGGCTTTCTTACAATTTACAGACATGGTAGGTTGGCATTGATAGACTACATTGCCTTTTGCCCTAATTATGGGGCATAGTGATCATAAAGGTATCTCTGATGAATTTATGTATACAATGATACGCATGGGATTCCTGAGAGATCTAGTTCTGAGACTTACACCCCCATTCCACCTGTAAGGTCCTGTTGGTGGAAACACTGGACCGTACACCGGACTGCCCCAATGAGGCAACCAGACCGGTCACCCCGCCAGAGGGCCCTGATGCACAGCAGCCGAAGCACTACTGATAGCAAGATAGTCCGTTCAGGGAACTGGGAAGTAGATGTCTCTGGGTTCACAGAGTTCCTGAAGGTAGTCCGGAGGGTGAGACTCAGGTTCAGATGCCGGGCTGTGACGTCAGGCGGAATCCGGAACCAGCTGAGCGAGAGAGCAGGTCACCCAATGGAACCAGGGATTGGAGACAGGTGGGACTGAGGAGGTGGTGGAATCCTCAGACGACTGTCACCGACAGGAGTTCTGGAACAGCCGAGGACAGTACCGGTTGGCGTAGCAGGACGGGCTCTGTGAGAGACAGGGTTAATACCGGACAAGGCAAAAGGGAGACCTCAACTCCTAGCTTACTAAACACGTAGAACAGGCCCCGCCCACCTGGAAGGAAGATCCTCTTATACCCAGTACCTGTATAGGCAATATCCTGTTTCTGGACGCTGGCCCTTTAAGAGAGGGTCAATGACCGCGCGCCCTAATGCGCATGCGCGAGGCCCGGGTGCCGGCGGCCAGAGCAGGGAGTGGTGCAGAGGAAGCAGGATTGCCCGGCAGAGTGTCTAGCATCACAGAGGAGCGCCTGGCGCAGGGAACAGGATGCAGGAGAGGGAGAGGGAGCAGGGTGAGCGCGGAGAGGCGGGCCAGAGACCGGGACGGTGAGTAAGGAGCGCTGTCGGGGACCGGAGAGCGTGACACCACCACAATGCTGCACTTATCCATAGAGCCTATGTATTTATTGTATTAATCTATGTCTTCTTTACATATGCTTTTACTTAAATGCTTCATGTATTAGTGTGATTGATTGTTCTCAGTGAGAGAAACAAAATTATAATCTTGTTGTGATACCTTTTAATGGCTAACTAAAATAAAATTATGTTATAAAGCAAGCTTTCGAGACTTCTCATGTCCCTTCATCAGTCATTCAGCAAAAGAATAGAAGAATAACGTTAAAGTTTTAGAGTGGCCAGGTCAAAATTCCCAGCTAAATTCTACAGAAATGTTGTGGAATGACCTGGGTGGTGAGTATCGTGCTGTGCTTGTATCTGAGTGATTACCTGTTTGTGCGTGCCTCTGGAATTGTTTGTTCGTCACAAATTAGGCTTTATTTCAGCGTACTGAGGAAAAAAAACACCTCCCACCCACCTCCGGAAGTATTTTGGTTTAGGCCCATAGCAAAACATTTTCGGAGCAAGTTGGGCAGTTTTTTTTTTTTTTTTTTGTTTTTTTTAAATTCTCTGAGAACAAAACAGCTCAGTACACTGAATGAAAGCCTAATTTGCGATGAAGAAACACTTCCAGCAGCGTGCAGAAAGCAGATAATCACTCAGATGCAAACACAGCGCGATATTCACAACAGGGATTTTTACGTCATTGTCCAAGCCCAGACCTTGAGCCTAAGGTTCACTCAACTCTACCTGAAATAAGCAGATCATAGGAGAACCCCCCTTCCGACCTACATGAGTTGAAGCTGTTTTGTAGTGAGGAATACGCAAAAATTCCTCCAAACTGCTGTTCAGTATTAATTAAAAATTACCAGAAATATTTAGATGCAGTTATTGTTGCACAAAGTGGTCACACCAGTTTCTGACTGCAAAGGTTCACACACTTTTATCACTCACAACTAGTGATGGGTGGATCCACAGATACCTGCAGTCAGCGGGTCCCACCAGGTTTAATAAAATACCCAGTTAAGGCTCAGAATTGTTCCCGGATATCTGTCTGGACGCAGGTCCCCATATTAGTCTATGGGGACAAGAATCCGGCGCTTTAAAATAGTGGTAGAAGGGATAGGGAGATTAAAGCAAGCAATGTACACTTACCACTCTTCCTCCCAGCTATAACTTTACTTCCAGGGCTGCTCATTATTCTTCATACATATTCACTTCTTCCCCCGCCCACCAGCAGTCCCGACATCTCTCGTTGCAGTCAGACACACCCCCACCCTGTGTGGGAGTGTGTCTGACTGGTTTTGATCACAGACGCTATGTGCGTGTCTATAGTATAATAATAAATATAAAAAATTAACAGAGTCTCCCCATATTATGATACCCAGCACAGACAAAGCATACATCTACAGGCTGCAGCCCCCAGCTGTATGCTTATCTTGGCTATGTATCAAAATAAGAAAGACCGCATGTGGATTTTTAAAAAAAAAAAATAAAAAAAAAAAATAATTTTTAAAAATCATTGTGCAGTCCCCCCCACTTTTGATAACCAATCATGATAAAGCCGACAGCTGGCATTTTCAGGCTGAGGAGGACCCATGGTTATTGGGCCCCCCAACCTAAAAATAGCAACCTGCAGCTGCCCAGGATTGTCACATCTATTTATATGTGACAATCCCGAAACTTTACCCAGCTAATCCAGATTGCCCTGGTTTGGTGTCAATCAGGGTATTAAGGAGTTAATGACAGCTCACAGCTTCCACTAAGCCCTAGATTACTAATAGGAGGCGTCTATGAGACCCCCATTACTAATCTGTAAGTGAAAAGAACTAAAACACAAAACAGAAAAAATCTTTTATTTGATATAAAATACAAAAAAAACCCCCTCTTTCACCCCTTTATTAACCCCCTAAAACACCCAGTTGTGACATAATCCTCGGGAATTCCAGCTCTGCTACATATTAAAGGCACTGTGCCTGGGCACAGAACATGACTAAATGCTGTGGGCTTCAGGCAGAGAATGACTGAGCCACAGCAATGAGGGAGAATGACCATGGCACTTCTGTTGTGGTGCCCAAGTAGGATCCAATCCCTTGGTATGGTGTGAAAGAGAGACTTGGCACTAGAGATGAGCGATCTGGCCGTGGTTTGGCTCGAGGTCTCGTTCGAGTTCGGTTCGACGAACCAAACTCGAACCTATAGGATATAATGGGAGGCAATCACAAACACATAAAAATGCATGATAAATGTACACAAACAGTTAATAAACATTGCCATAACACTTACCGGTCCCCGCGACCCTCCTACACTCTGTCTCCTGCCGCTATTCCATCCGATGATCACTGAATCCTCCCGGTGACCAGCGCTGCCAGCAGTGATGCAGGACCTATCGTGACGTCAAAATAGCCATGTGACCAGTGACGTGGCTATTATCTCATTGGCTACAGACTGGTCACATAACTATGACGCGTCATGTAGGACCTGCGAGTGCATCTCTCCGGTACATGGTGCACATTTGTGTATCGCCGTGTACCGGCGACATGCTCTAACACACGGTCGACTCCCCGTTCCGTTAGGGACCGGCTGACACAGCCGGTCATTAACGGAGATCACCGTTGCCATAGCAACGCAGTTAGCGGTGACGTCACCGCTAACCGCAGCTCCAGGAGCACCGTTGCTATGGTAACGCGTCTGTCAGCGTTACCGCTGACAGCCAGCAGCACTGATCACTCACGGAGTGAAGGCTGCACGCTGCTTCCCGTGCAGCCTTCACGGAGTTATGGCTGCAAGGGGAGCAGCAGCGTCTTCCCCCATGCAGCAGTGATGGAGCAGAGCTGCATTTGTTGAACGGGAAAGACAGAAGACCATGGATCGTGGAGGGCTGACAGGGGGTAATAAAGATGGAGTCTCTAATGTGTCTGTGTATTTATTTCTATTAAAGTATTTTTTCTCTGTGTGGTGTCTTTTTTTTAACCCTTTATTGCAGATTCTTAATGGCCGGGTCAAACGTGCCTGACATTAAGAATCTCTGGTTTAATACTAGCTAGTAAAACAAAGTTAGTATTAACTCATTATTACCCAACAAGCCACCCGGCTTCAGGGCTGTTGGAAGAGTTAGATACAGCGCCAGATGATGGCGCTTCTATGAAAGTGCCATTTTCTGGGGCGGCTGCGGACTGCAATTCACGGCAGAGGCGCCCAGAAACCTCGGGCTAACCTGTGCTGCGGATTCCAATCCCCAGCTGCCTAGTTGTACCCGGCTGGACACAAAAATGGGGCGAAGCCCACGTCATTTGTTTTTTAATTATTTCATGAAATAAGTGAAATAATTAAAAAAAACGGGCTTCCCTATATTTTTGGTTCCCAGCCGGGTACAAATAGGCAACTGGGGGTTGGAGGCAGCCCGTGGCTGCCTGCTGTACCTGGCTAGCATACAAAAATATGGCAAAGCCCACGTCATTTTTTTGGTGGGCAAAAAACTTCTGCATACAGTCCTGGATGGAGTATGCTGAGCCTTGTAGTTCTGCAGCTGCTGTCTGCTCTTCTCCATACAGACAGACAACAGCTGCAGAACTACAAGGCTCAGCATACGCCATCCAGGACCGTATGCAGAAGTTTTTTGCCCCCTGAAAAAATTATGTGGGCTTCGCCATATTTTTGTATGCTAGCCAGGTACAGCAGGCAGTTACGGCTGCCCCCAACCCCCAGTTGCCTATTTGTACCCGGCTGGGAACCAAAAATAAAGGGAAGAGCTTTTTTTATTATTTCATGAATTTCATGAAATAATTAGAAAACAAATGACGTAGGCTTCGCCCCATTTTTATGTCCAGCCAGGTACAACTAGGCAGCTGGGGATTGGAATCCGCAGCACAGGTTGGCCTGAGCTTTCTGGGCCCCACTGCTGCGAATTGCAGTCTGCAGCCGCCTCAGAAAATGGCATTTTCATAGAAGCGCCATCTTCTGGCGCTGTATCCAACTCTTCCAGCACCTGCCTGCTATACCTGGCTAGCATACAAAAATATGGCGAAGCTCACGTCCTTTTTTTGTAGTTTTTTGGCAAAAAAATAAAAAATGCTTCCCTGGATTTTCCATTGCCAGTGAAGGTAACACCAAGCAGTGGGGGTTAACAGCCAGTAGTTGCTTGGATTACCCTTAGCTAGCAATACAAAAAATGCAGCGGGAGCCCATATATATTTTTTTTAATTATTTATTTAAATAACTAAAAACAAAATGGGCTTCCCTGTATTTTGATTGCTGGACATCACAGTGCTGTAAAAATAAATCTTTAAAAAAAATGACGTAGCGCTCCGCGGTATTTTTGATTCTCAGCGCAGATAAAGCAGACAGCTATGGGTTGCCACCCACATCTGCCTGCCGTTACCTTGGCTGGCAATCAAAATACAGGGAAGCCCATTAATTTTTTCTATTTAAAAAATAGTTAAAAAAAATGACGTTGGGTCCCCCCATTTTTGATAGCCAGCTAGGGTAAAGCAGACGGCTGTAGCCTGAAAACCACAGCTGGCAGCTTTACCGTGGTTGGGGATCCAATGTGGAGGTCCCCCAGGCTCTTTTTTTATAATTATTTTATAAATATTAATAATTACACAATAAAAGTAGGGTCCCCCCAAATTTGATCACCAGCCAAGGTAAAGCGGACAGCTGTGGTCTGGTATTCTCAGGGTGGGAAGGTCCATAGTTATTGGGCCTTCACAGCCTAAAAATAGCAGGCCGAAGGCACCCCAGATGTGGCGCATCCACTAGATGCGCCAATCCTGGCGCTTCACCCCAGCTCATCCCGTGCCCTGGTGCAGTGGCAAACGGGGTAATAAATCGGGTTGATACTAGCTGTAAAGTCACCTGAGATCAAGCCCAGCAGTTTGTGATGTCATGGCCTCTATTAGATACCCAACATCATAAACTGTCAGTACTAACAAAAAAAAAAAAAAAGGTGCTATTCCACCTACTATATATTGGGGATAGGATCTTGGAGATGGAATACCCCTTTAAGTCCAGTTATCCAGCTGAATGAATACTTAACAACAGAGCTCGCTATTTAGATGTGTTTTCTTGTGGTGTATAACGGACTCTCATGTTTCGTAGTCGTTCAGCAGGGAAACTATAAAAGCAAATCCCTCCATTTGGAAATGTAGTATATAGCTCTCCTGATCAATTATGTTCCTTACCTCATGAGCAGGGCATTGCAGTAATAATAATAATTTATTCATTTATATAGCGTTATTAATTCCATAGCGCTGTATGTCTTTGGAGTGTGGGAGGAAACCGGAGTACCCGGAGGAAACCCACGCAAACACGGGGAGAACATACAAACTCCTTGCAGAGGGTGTCCTTGGTGAGAATTGAACCCAGGACCTCAGCGCTGCAAGACTACAGTGCTAACCACTGAGCCACCGTGCCGCCCATTTAGCTTACAGATGCATAACCACCACTCACTGTGTCTGAACACAGGAAGCTGAGCTGACAGCCGCTCTGTTCATGCGGCAGCGTCTATTGTGAAGGAGAGGGCCGTGGGGGGATCAACGCTGCACAGGTAACGTGGGACACCGGGGAACACTGGTGGGGTTATAGGGGGTGACCTGGCAGGGCCTGGGGAGGAGTTTTCTGTTGCATGTGTCATGGCACATGCGACAGAAATCAGAGGAGTAGGGTGAATGCGGCCGGCGCGCTGCTGTGCGCGCGGCCATCTTTGATTTCTGGGAGGGCATCGGGGGGGCACTTTGGCGACACCGGGGGACCGGAGGGGACCGGGGAGGAGATTTATCATGTTTGTTCATGCCAGATGGGAGATAAATAATTTTTTACCGGCGCTGTCATTTACTGTAACGTGATCATCGGTGTACGGTGTATACCTGTGATCACGTGAGCGGGGACCGGAAAAACCGTCCTGAATCATGATCTCCAGGGTCTCAGCTAGCCCTGAAACCACGGAGATTTTCTGACGCTGGGGGGCGTTATTCACTTATTTCTGCCTGCTGTTTATAAACGGCAGATCAGAATAAGGCTACATTAACACAACCGATCCATTTTTGCGGTCTGCAAAAAACAGTCCGTTTTTTTTCACGGGTGCATCCGTGTGGCATCCGTTTCCGTTCCGTAGACGGTCCGTATGTCATCTGTTTGTCATCCGTGTGCCTTCCGTTTTTTTTGTGTACTGCAAAAAAACTGAAGGAGGGTAAATGCATAAATTTACCCAGGATCCATAGCTTCATCCTACATGAGGCGGTCACATGTTCACTCCAGTGCCATTTTCTACTGCTTTTCAGAGCGTAGAGCGGTCTGGTGATTTTCTTGCGCTTGTGCACTTCCTATCAGTCTTTTCTGTCATTATAATGGCAGAAAGACACATAATGTCCCACTCTCCTGCACTTTGTAATTTTGCACCCTTTGGTGCCTTTCATGTGGCACTAAGGGGTGCTTAGCTTTGTATTTAGCCAAAAAATGAAAAAAAAAATGACGTAGGGTTCCCCCTATTTTTGTAGCCAGCTAGGGTAAAGCAGACGACTGCAGCCTGCAGACCACAGCTGGCAACCTCACCTTGGCTGGTAATCCAAAACTGAGGGTACCCCACGCTGTTATTTTAAATTAAATAAATAATTAAAAAAAAAAAAAACACGTAGGGGTCCCCCCAAAATTGGATCACCATCCAAGGTAAAGCAGACAGCTGGGGTCTGATATTCTCAGACTAGGGAGGTCCATGGTTATTGGACTCTCCCCAGCCTAAAAATAGCAGGCCGCAGCCGCCCCAGAAGTGGCGCATCCATTAGATGTGCCAATCCTGGTGCTTCGCCCCAGCTCATACCGCGCCCTGGTGCGGTGGCAAACGGGGTAATATATGGGGTTAATACCAGATGTGTAATGTCACCTGGCATCAAGCCCTGGGGTTGGTGAGGTCAGGCGTCTATCAGATACCCGACATCACCAACCCAGTCAGTAATAAAAAAAAAATAGACGACAAACACATTTTTATTTGAAAAAATACTCCCCAATACATTCCCTCTTTAACCAATTTATTAGAAAGAAAAACAAATCCAGGTCTGGTGTAATCCAAGGGGTTGCCATGACGATCCACACTGTCCCAGTCAACGAAGAGCAGGATGTTCCTCATTGGCTGGGAGAGCAGTGCAGTGACCTGAGCTAACATCAATGGGTCAGCCCAGGTCACTGCAGGGCATGACAAGTGCTGCTGTCAGCGAGGTACGTTACCTGCGCTGATCTCCTGCACTGCCGACAGCACCTCTCACTGAGTTCAATGACCGCCGCCTTCACAGCCAAGTATCGCGAGAGGCCCGTGACGTCACCGCTAGTCAGTCTCGGGTCGGAAGCGAGAGAAGGTGATGTGACAAGTGGCGGCCATGGAGGACAGTGACAGCGCTGAGGTCGGGACTTCATCACCGCAGGTAAGCCGAGCGGGACCATGTGTGCAGAGTGCCAGGAGGACGTCAATGTTGTGGACTCCATGGCTGGGGACGTGTGTGTGTGTTTGTGTGTGTGTGTGTGTGTGTGTATGTATGTGTACATGCCGCGTGCAGGAGGGGGCGGAGCGAGCTGAGCAGGGAAGTGTGGGCTTAAAATTAACTAGGATAAACATCGGGTTACTAACCAAAGCGCTTTGCTTGGATACCCGATGTTTATCTTGGTTACCAGCTTCTGGCAGGCTGCCAGCGATGGCTCCTGCACACTGTAGCTGTAAAAAGCCCTGCTTTTTGCTGCTAGAACTGTTCTCGAACGTATCTAGAACTATCGAGCTTTAGTAAAAAGCTCGAGTTCTAGTTCTATCTTGAACAGCCCCCAAAATCACTCGAGCCGTGAACTGGAGAACCGTGAACCGCGCTCAACTCTACTTGCCACTCAGAGTGCTGAACAAAAGCTGTGATTTCTCTAGTCCCTTCCACGACAGCATAGGAGGTTGTCTCTCCACGCCCTAATTGGGACAGGAAGTTCAAGAGGTTTAAAAGGACCCTCCCACCTCCCACAGCCAGTGTCTTTCCTGTCCCCATGGGGCATGGAGAGGTTTTTGTTTTTCTCCTATGCTGTTGTGGCCGGCGAACTACAGTATATATTTTTTTTTTTTCTTTTTCCTTCTTCCCCTGTTACCTTAAGCCGGACAGCATCGGTCGGGCCTTCACCGCTCCTCCCTTGCTGTTCCCTCACGCTGTGGGGGACCGCTGCTCCAGCCTTCCGGATCCTCCTGAGGGGTGATGCAGGCTGTTGAGCTCCCCGGCCGGCGTCCTCCCTGAGCCGCCAGCCGCTTCCCGCATGCACGCTGCCGGAGCGATCCGGAAGTGCTCCCGGGGGCGGGACTTCCGGTCTTGCGGACTTCCGGTCGAGCGCTTCCGGTTTGCGGAGGCAGCGTGGAGGCACGCCGACGGTGACACGGCCTGCCCAGGACCAGATGCGGGAGGCGGGGAACGTGCACCGTCACTGGGGGGGCAGGCCCTTTTGCATAAGGGCTGCCACGAAGACATCAGATCATGGTAAGCAACCGTGCTCCCTGTCATGTCTTCCGCTGCAGCTGCATCTGCAGAACCCAGTGTGCCCCCTGCTACTGTGAGTATGGAGGGGAATGGTCCCTCGGACATAGGTCTCATCAGATGATTTATGGCTCTATGGTCTGTGTTTTCTAGGAGGACAAGGCCACCAAGAAAACTGACAGAAATGAAAAATCAGAGAAGCCTGAGAAGTCAGAAAAAGCTGACAAGTCCGATAAGCCTGATAGACCTGACAGAGTGGAAAAAATTAAAAAATGTCCTATCTGTATAAAGAAGCTCCCTGCAGTATGGGATAAAAAGCTTTGCCAGCAATGTACGGACCAGATTATTAGGGCCGAACAACCATCTCTGATAGATGAGTTGCGGTCCATGATGAAACAGGAGATTAGGGCCTCTCTGGCCTCCCTTCCTGTTCCTGGCCCTGCTCCTGACCCTGCTCCTGGCCCTGCTCCTGGACCCTCTCCTCCAAAAAAGAGGAGACTCCAGTCGACCCCATCTGATCAGGAGGACGCTGATTCCACCTCTGAGGGTCCTGATGAAGGATTTCCATCTGGGGGGGTCTGACCAGTCCTTTCTATTTCACTCAGAAGAGTTGGGGGATCTTATTGGGGCAGTTCGGAGCACTATGGGTTTAGAGGAAGTGCAGTCTCTTCCTTCAATCCAGGACGAAATGTTTGCTGGCCTGAAGTCAGTCAAACAGTTGGGATTCCCAGTTCATGCCAATGTTTTGGATATTGTCTCTCAGGAATGGGAATTTCCTGAGAGGCGGGTACGGAGTGACCTTAGACGCCGGTTTCCTCTGGAACCTTCGGGACTACATTGGGAGGTCCCAAGAGTAGACGTTCAGGTGGCTAGGGTAGCTAAGCAAACGGCTCTTCCCTTTGAGGATACTTCCCAACTGAAGGATCAGATGGATAGGAAGGTAGAGGGCCTGATGAAGCGGTCCTGGGAGGCATCGTCTTCCTCTATTCAAGCCAACATTGCCTCCACCTGCGTATCCAGGTCCCTAATTAGGTGGTTAGACCAGTTGGAGGCTCATATTTCCCAAGGGACCCCTAGGGAGGAATTACTGGAATCCCTTCCCTTGCTTAGGAAGGCTACCTGTTTTCTGGCAGATACCTCGGTGGAATCTGTCCGCCTGGCAGCCAGGACCTCGGTGCTTTCTAACTCTGCCCGACGTGCCCTCTGGCTTAACGCCTGGAGCGGAGACTCCACCTCCAAAATGAGGCTTTGTTCACTTCCGTTTAAAGGGGATTTAGTGTTTGGGCCTGCCCTGGATGATATCCTGGACAAGGCGACTGATCGTAAGGCCTTGCCCGATCCTAGACCTAACAGGAAGCGGTCCTTTCGTCCCTCGATGCCTCAGGCCTCCCAGCCCAGAGGGAAAGGGAAGGCTGGCAGGTGGAGCTATCCCAAAGGTAGAGGGAGAAACATCCTCATCCCTCCCCATCAGCAACGTCCTCAGCAGGACAAACAGTGACTCGGCCCGGGTGGGGGGAAGACTCTCAGCGTTTCTTCCCCAGTGGCAGTCCATAACCACTTGCCAATGGGTTCTGAAGATCATCTCGGACGGTCTTCTCATAGAATTCCTTTCCCCCCCTCTTCCGGGTCTCCGAGTCACTGCGCTGGCGTCACCGGGTTCACAGGCTCTGTTGTACACAAAGATTATAGAGCTAGTGCACTCGGGGGTCGTTTCCCCAGTCCCGAGTCAGGAAGAAGGGGTAGGACACTACTCCCGTCTCTTCCTGGTCAAGAAGCCATCCGGCGACGTCCGTATAATTATCAATTTAAAACGTCTAAACCGTCAGGTCAGGTACCGGCGGTTCAAGATGGAGTCGGTGAAATCAGCTATTCCCCTGATAGGTCTACACCATCAGATGGCCTCTATAGATCTGAAAGACGCCTACTTCCATGTACCCGTCCATCCAGGACACAGGCAATACCTCAGGTTTGCGGTGCTTCACGGGGAGGAAGTACTTCATTTCCAATTCAATGTACTTCCCTTCGGGATCTCCTCAGCTCCAAGGATCTTTTCCAAGATCATGGCAGAGGTGGTCGCCTTCATAAGATTGCAGGGTATCTGTCTGGTTCCATATTTGGACGACTTTCTTCTCATGGCTCCATCTGCTCCAACCCTCCGGAGCCATGTGGAAAGGTCTTTGGGAATCCTTCGGTCTCTGGGATGGATTCCCAATCTCAAAAAATCACAGTTAGCCCCCTCCTCCACTCGGCAGTTTCTCGGAGTGCTGCTGGACTCTGACAGACAGGCATCTTTTCTCCCAGAGGGCCACAGGATAGCTCTGTTAGCCAAAATATCAAAGCTTCGCAGGCAGGCTCGCCCGACGCTTCGAGCGGCTATGTCAGCTCTGGGTTCCATGACATCCTGCATTCCTTCAGTCAGGTGGGCTCAGGCCCATTCTCGGTGTCTCCAGGATCATATCCTGGCACATTGGGACAGACTCCCGTCATCCCTAAACAGAAGGTTTCGCCTCTTGGAGTCCGTCTCCTCATCCCTTCTCTGGTGGCTGAGTCCCGCCAACCTGCAGGTGGGGGTTGCCTGGATTCAGAAACCCCTGGTTACACTGACCACAGATGCCAGCCTACGAGGATGGGGGGCAATGGTGGCAAATTCCCCATTTCAAGGGGTCTGGAGTCCTTACGTCAGCTCCCAATCCTCCAACTACAGGGAGCTCAGGGCAGTCAAGGAAGCCCTCCTTGCGGCTCAGGACCTCGTCCGGGACTCTCACGTCCTGGTATATTCAGACAATGTCACAACAGTGGCACATCTCCGCCATCAGGGCAGTACACGCTCAGGCGCCCTGAAGTCAGTATCCTCCCGAATCTTTCAATGGGCAGAACAATCTCTGCTCTCCCTTTCTGCGGTCCATCTGAAGGGCTCCCTCAATCTTCAGGCGGATTTCCTGAGTCGTCGGGATGTTCATCCAGGGGAATGGAGCCTGGATCAGGCGGTGTTCTGCTCTCTAGTGGCAAGGTGGGGTGCACCAGAGGTGGACCTCTTTGCCTCGGCAGGGAATCGCAAGGTCGCAACATATTTCTCCCTGAACCCAAGGGACGAGGCGTTAGGGGTAGACGCTTTCTGCCACAGTTGGTCCTTTCGCCTCGCTTACGCGTCCCCCCTCTTCCTCTTCTCGCACGGGCCCTGAGGAAGATCAGAGACGAGGGGGTCCCAACTATACTGGTAGCCCCTCTGTGGCCCCGGAGGAGTTGGTACAGCCTGGTCATGACGCTAGGAATCGACGGCCCAGTCCTCTTAGGTTCGGACCCCAGCTTACTGTCACAGGGTCCGATTTTCCATCCGGCTCCCCAGAAACTCAACTTGGCTGCCTGGCTTCTGAGGCCCGGGCACTGAAGGCCCAAGGGCTTTCTGACAAAGTTGTGGCTACGCTACAGAAGAACCGTAAACCTGTGACTAATAGTATATACAACAAAATCTGGAAGAGATTTTCCTCCTGGTGTGGTTCTCGGCCTCCTGACCCTCTTCGGCCTAATATTGCGCAGATTCTGGACTTTCTCCAGAGTGGTTTAGACTTAGGTCTTAGGCCTAGCACCCTGAAAGTTCAGGTGTCAGCACTCAGTGCAGTCTTTGACACGGCTCTGGCAGATCATCGTTGGATCCGTCGGTTCTTTGTGTCCGCTAGTAGACTCTGTCCACGTCAGAGGGTCCTGATGCCTCGCTGGGATCTCAATGTGGTCCTTACAGGACTATCTCAGTCTCCGTTTGAACCTCTGTGCTCTTGTAACATTCGTTCCCTTTCTCACAAGACTGCTTTTCTTGTGGCTATTACATCTGCTCGCAGAGTCGGCGAACTTCAGGCTTTGTCTGTTAGGGAACCTTACCTGACCATCAGAGATGACAGCATTGTTTTTCAGCTGGACCCTTCCTTCCTTCCCAAGGTGGTTTCGGATTTTCACCGTTCACAGTCCATCGTCCTGTCTTCCTTCTGTCAGAATCCTCGGACTCCGGGTGAGGAAGTGTTTCATTCTTTGGATGTCCGTCGGATAGTGTTGCACTACCTAGAGGTTACTGCTTCTTGGCGCCTTGATTCTAACCTGTTCATCCAGCCCTTTGGCCGCAATAAGGGCAAGAAGGTGGCTAAGGGTACAGTCGCCAACTGGATTGTGCGGGCAATTAGAGATGCATACCTCGCTCAGCATCTCTCTCCACCTACTGGATTCACGGCGCACTCCACCAGGGCTACCTCTGCCTCCTGGGCCGAACGGGCAGGGGCCTCCCCTGAGCAGATCTGCAAGGCGGCTACGTGGTCTTCGCTCCATACTTTCACGAAGCATTATCGTCTGGATCTGGATTCCAACAGGGATTTGGCCTTTGGCAGGAAAGTCCTGCAGGCTGTGGTCCCCCCCTAGGTATCAATTCTTTGGTATTCCTCCTATGCTGTCGTGGAAGGGACTAGAGAAATGGGAATTATTCTTACCGATAATTCGGTTTCTAGGACCTTCCACGACAGCAGGTAATTCCCTCCCCTATGTATTCATATATTCCTGAATGTGTAGTACTTCTCATATGCTATGGATTCTTTGTAAGACACTGGCTGTGGGAGGTGGGAGGGTCCTTTTAAACCTCTTGAACTTCCTGTCCCAATTAGGGCGTGGAGAGACAACCTCCTATGCTGTCGTGGAAGGTCCTAGAAACCGAATTATCGGTAAGAATAATTCCCATTTTTTTATTTTAAAATCTTCACAACGTGAATACAACACAGACGTTTCAGTCGTAATACCTCGGACCTTCATTAATGTGCATGCTGAAGTTCACTTGTACAGTCATGGCCAAAAGTTTTGAGAATGCTACAAATATTAATTTTTACAAAGTTTTTCTAATGGCAATTTGCATATACTCCAGAATGTCATAAAGAGTGATCAGCTTAACAGCAATTACTTGCAAAGTCAATATTGGCGAAGAAAATTAACTTCAACCCCCAAACCACATTTCAACATCATTGCATTCCTGCCTTAAAAGGAGCAGCTAACATTGTTTTAGTGATTGTTCCATTAACACAAGTGTGGGTGTTGATGAGGACAGGGCTGGCGATCAATCAGTCATGATTAAGTAAGAATGACACCAATGGACACTTTAAAAGGAGGCTGGTGCTTGGTATCATTGTTTCTCTTCAGTTAACCATGGTTATCTCTAAAGAAACACGTGCAGCCATCATTACTCTGCACAAAAATGGCCTAACAGGGAAGAGTTTCGCAGCTACAAAGATTGCACCTCAGTCAACAATCTATCGCATCATCAAGAACTTCAAGGAGAGAGCTTCCATTGTTGCCAAAAAGGCTCCAAGGCGCCCAAGAAGGACCAGCAAACACCAGGACCGTATCTTAAAACTGTTTCAGCTGCTGGATCGGACTACCAGCAGTGCCGAGCTAGCTCAGCAATGGCAGCAGGCTGGTGTGAGTGCTTCTGCACGCACTGTGAGGCGGAGACTGCTTGAGCAAGGCTTGGTTTCAAGGAGGGCAGCAAAGAAGCCACTTCTCTCTAGAAAAAACATCAGGAACCAACTGATATTCTGCAAAAGGTACAGGGAGTGGACTGCTGAAGACTGGGGTAAAGTCATTTTCTCAGATGAATCCCCTTTTCGAATGTTTAGGACATCTGGAAAACAGCTTATTAGGAGAAGAGGTGAGCACTACCACCAGTCTTGTCTCATGCCAACTGTTAAGCATCCTGAAACGATTCATGTGTGGGGTTGCTTCTTAGCCAAGGGAATCGGCTCACTCACAGTCTTGCCTAAAAACACAGCCATAAATAAAGAATGGTACCAGAATGTCCTCCAAGAGCAACTTCTCCCAACTGTCCAAGAGCAGTTTGGCGCCCAACAAGCCTTTTCCAGCATGATGGAGTACCTTGCCATAAAGCAAAGGTGATCACTAAATGGCTCATGGAACAAAACATAGAGATTTTGGGTCCATGGCCTGGAAACTCCCCAGATCTTAATCCCATTGAGAACTTGTGGGCAATCATCAAGAGACGGGTGGACAAACAAAAACCAACAAATTCTGGCAAAATGCAAGCATTGCTTATGCAAGAATGGACAGCTATCAGTCAGGATTTGGTCCAGAAGTTGATTGAGAGCATGCCAGGGAGAATTGCAGAGGTCCTGAAGAAGAAGGGTCAACACTGCAAATATTGACTTGCTGCATTAACTCATTCTAACTGTCAATATAACCTTTTGGTACTCATAATATGATTGCAATTATATTTTTGTATGTGATGTAAACATCATATAAACACTAGTGATGAGCGAGTATGCTTGTTACTACTCGGTACTCGCACGAGTATCAATGTACTCTGGCTACTCGGCGGGGACCGAGTAATCTCGCGATACTCGTGCTGTACTCGGGGTCTTCATGTTGGTGCTCTTTTTACAGCCATCCCTTATGCAGGGATTGGCTGGCAGACCACTGCAATGCCACAGCCCTGTTGTGGAATTGCAGTGATTGGCCAGCCCGCACAGCGTGACCTTGCCTTTAGCCCGACACTTCCCCGCTCGGCTACGGCCCCTCCCGAACTCCACTCCGCGTGTATATATATATATATATATATATGCACGCTTACACACACACGCACGTTTTTTTTTTTTAATTTACAGTTTTATGGTTTCTACATGCTGCCGGGGGTCATTTCAGAATAATACTCGGGTCTCCCATAGGATAACATTGGGCTCGGTGCTCGGGCCGAGTACACGAGTATTTTGAGATGCTCGGCCCGAGCCTCGAGCTCCCGAGCATTTTAGTACTCGCTCATCACTAATAAACACAATTAAAAACCAGAGGGCAACAGATCATGTGAAAATATAATTTTGGTGTCATTCTCAAAACTTTTGGCCATGACTGTAGCTTAGTTTCATAGACGCTGATAGGAAGACTGTGGTGTCCACCGCTGTGTCAGGGCAGCGTCTGTCCTCTGTTCACATTATGAGGATTTTAAAATAAAAAAAACACAGCTTTTGTTCAACAATCTGAGTACCAAGTCTCTCTTTCACATCAGTTTATTAGCAGTCATAGCTGGAGGTTCCCATGGTCCTCCATCTGTGACTGCAGCTAAACTAATCTCAAGTGATCTCATTAAACTCAGTGACCTTACCTCAGGTGGGGTTACTGAGTTCAAAGACGTGCATCTCCTGGCAGAAAACCACAGTTTTCTGCCAGGAGGTGCACATTTGGAGCTGAAATGTCTGTACTAGATTTCAGCACCAAATTGCACCTCCAGGCAGAAAACAGCACTGAAACAGCTTCAAAATAGTTTTTGTTACATAGTTACTTCGGTTGAAAAAAGGTCCATCTAGTTCAACCTTCCTCCACCAGTTCTACATTTGGTCACTAAGTCCTTTATAACCAGCAATGTTGTGTGTACTGAGGAAATCATCCAGCCCTTTTTTAAAAGCTGTTATAGTATCTGCCATTACTACCTCTTGTGGTAGAGCATTCCACAGTCTGACTGCTCTAACTGTAAAGAACCCTTTCCTATTTAGCTGTCGGAATCACTTTTCTTCCACTCGCAGTGTATGCCCCCTGGTCCTTAGTACTGTCTTGGAAGAAATAAGTCATGTGCCAGTCCTTTATATTGACCACACATGTATTTATACAAATAAATGAGATTTCCTCTGAGACGTCTTTTTTCTAAGCTAAACATATCTAACTTTTCCAACCTGTCATCATATGGGAGGCCTTCCATTCCTTGTAGTAGTCTAGTTGCCCGCCTTTGAACTGATTCTAACTTCTGAATGTCCTTTTTAAAATGTGGAGCCCAAAACTGGATCCCATATTCCAGATGTGGCCTTACAAGTGATTTATAGAGGGGTAACAATACGTTGGGATCACGAGATATCTCTCTTTTTCTACACCCTAAATTCTTGTTTGCTTTAGCAGCTGCTGCCTGACATGGAGTACTGCTGCTCAGCTTATTTGTAATGAGAATACCCAAGTCCTTCTCCTGTTCTGTAGTCCCGAGTTTACTTCCATTTAATGTATACGCAGTTATAGGATTACTCCGTCCTAGGTGCATTACTTTACATTTATCAACATTAAATCTCATTTGCCAGGTATCTGCCCATTCTGACATCTTATCCAGATCTTTTTATAATATTGTACTATCAAGGTCAGTTTTTAATATCTTACATAGTTTGGTGTCATCAGCAAAGACTGACACTTTACTATCAATCCCATCCACAAGGTCATTAATAAAGAGATTAAAAAGAATTGGTCCTAGCACAGATCCTTGCGGCACCCCACTGCTGACTATAGCCCATTTAAAGAATGTACCATTTATGACTACTCTGTTTCCTATCTTTTAGCCAATGCCTTACCCAGTTGCATATAGTTTCCCCTAGTCCTTGCTTCTGGAGCTTTAGTATAAGGCTATTATGTGGTACAGTATCAAATACCTTGGTAAAGTCCAAATAAATCACACCAGCTGCATTACCAATATCCAGGTTTGCACTTACCCCCTCATAGAACCCCAACAGGTTGGTTAGACACGACTTATCTTTCATGAATCCATGCTGTCTGTCAGTTATTATATTATTTTCTGCAATATATTTTTGCATGTCATCCCCTAAAAAGCCCTCAAAAACTTTGCATAATACTTATGTCAGGCTTACTGGACGGTAGTTGCCTGGAGCTACCCTCTTACCTTTCTTAAATATCGGTACCACATCAGCAATCCTCCAATCCTGAGGCACCAACCCTGTTACAAGTGAGTCTAAAAAGATGAGATACAGTGGTCTGTTGATTACGGCGCTCAATTCCCTCAATATTTGTGGATGAATGCCATCTGGCCCTGGGGATTTGTCAATGTTTAAGGTAGGTGTACTTCTTCTTGTGTTAAATTAATTATATTGGGTGGTGAACTTTGATTTTTCATTTGTTGAATGATCCCTGGTACAGTCAGTTCCTTGGTGAACACAGATGAGAAATGCCTATTTAATATCTCAGTCTTTTGTTTGTCCTCTATAACTAACTTGTTATTATATTTTAAGGGGCCAATACTATCCTTTGTTTTCCTTTTGGCATTAATGTATTTATAAAAGATTTTGGGATTTATTTTAATGTCCTTGGTGATTTTCGTTTCAGTAGGTAATTTTGCTTGCTTGATTTCTTTTTTACATTTCCTATTGATAGCTTTATACTTCTGAAATGCTATTTCTGTATTCTCAGCCTTTAAGATTTTAAACGCCCTTTCTTTTTGTTTTATTATATTTTGTACAGTCGTATTTATCCATAGTGGTTTCTTTTTATTCCTGGACATTTTATTACCAGAAGGTATAAGTTTTTTTACAGTACTCTATGAGTATATCCTTAAACTTACCCCATTTATGTTCGGTATCCCCAGTTACCATGACTTTGTCCCAATCTACACATTTAAGCTCTTCCCTTAATTTGTTGAAATAAGCTTTCTTAAAATTCCAGGTTTTAGCATTTCCCCTTTGAAATATTCTATTGAATATTAATTTGAAGCTTACCATATTATGATCGCTGGTGCCCAAGTGTTCCCAGACCTGTAGATCTGAAATTGTATCCGGTTCACTTTTTTTTTTGCCAAGAGATGCAGATTTGATGCTGAAATTTATAGACCACATTTCTTCAGCAAATCTGCATCCCCTGGCAGAAAAACTCATCAAAACCCCATGCGTTATATTGTTTACACCAATATAGACATGCACACAGCATCTGTGACTGAAAGCTGTCAGACATGCTGTCACACAGGATGGGGGCGTCTCTGGCTGCAGCCAATCAGAAACACCTGGACTGCTGGTGGGCGGGGAAAGCAGTGTATATGCATGAGGTTAATAAGCAGCCCTGGAAGTAGTATGAGCTCCCCAGAACTAGTCTTACAGCTCCACGGGACACTGGTAAGTATAACGCGCCTGCTTTTCCCTTGTTTTCTTTATTTTTCCTTTATTTTTTTAATTACCCGAGTTGCTGGATCCAGACAGGTACCCAGAGTTCCCTGAGAACTCCGGGCCCGGGGTCGAGTACTTTTGAACATGCGTGGACTTTTACAGTCCGTGTCCGCCCATCACTACTTACAACATGTGATATGTATCAATTTGCTCATTTAAAAGAAAGAAAAATAGACGAGGTCTAATACTTTTGGCTCATTTGTTTGATTTGATTTATTCATGATTTGTGTGAAAATCTGATTTTTTTAGGTCATATTTATACAGAAATATCGAACATTCTGAGGGGTTCACAAACTTTCAAGCACCACTGTAAAGTCATGAGAAAACGGATTTCACAGTTTCTTAACTCTGTCTTTATGTATCGTATTTTGTTACGTAATAAAAAAATCTGATCCTTACAAGATTTTAAAAGTAGATAAATACAACTTAATTTGAACAATGCTAAGCCTCTGCTGTGGTGAGACCTTAAAGTGAACCTGTCATGTCCAATTTGCACCTAGAACCATGAGCAGTTTTGGGTGCATATTGCTAATACCTGCCTAACCGTCCCTGTATACACTAGCATAGATAAAGGGATCTTTAGAAAAGTATTTCTGAAGATCTTTTATCGTATGCTAATGAGAAAGGGGACTAGTCCCCTGGGCGTTAGTTCCCCTGGCTAGTCGGTTCCATTAGCATGTTAGTATGTCCCTGTGGGTGTGCTATCATGCTAAAGAATGTGCAGCATCAGAGGGTGATTCCACTCACCTCTCCACTGCCATCGCATCCGACTCCTGGACTTCAGCTCAGTGCCCATGATCCCAGACTTCCGGTTAGGCGCACTACACACGAGTTTGAAGCCGTGATGCGTACACCCGGCTTCATAGTGAGCATGGCCGAAACTCTGGGGTTATGTGCACTGAGCAGAAATCCAGTGTTGGGCGGCGATGGCAGCGGAGAGGTGAGTGAGATCATCCTCTGACACTGCACATTCATTAGCATGCTAGCACATCTACAGGGGCATACTAACATGCGGCCAACTAGCCAGGGCAACTAATGCCCAGGGGACTAGTCCCCTTGCTCATTAGCATTTTCCTAAATATCTCTTTATCTATGCTAGTGTGTACAGGGACGGTTAGGCAGGGATTAGCAATATGCACAGAACTGCTCGTGGTTCTGGGTGCATATTGGACCTGACAGGTTCCCTTTAAAAGCTGTGCATAGAGGAATGTTCACAAATAGGAATAAACTTAAACCACGTTATAAAGAAGAATGGCCTAAAATTCGATATGAAAGACCAATAACGTCATAAACTAAATTATTACTTCAACTTATTTCTGCTAAAGGTTGTACAAGCTATTGATTCATGTGGTGTACTTATTTTTTCACACACATTTTTGTCTTGCTTTTGTCAAATAATGACATAGTGTAATTAGAATGTGATGTTGTACATCTGAGGATGTATTTACCTTATATTAAGACCTCCTAAGGACCAGATGTTTTTTTTTTTAATTTCTTCTTAATACATCAAACCACAGAAATCAAAAGAAAGTTTACTTAGTTTTCCTCACGACTGTAGTTTCTGTAATCAGTTTTGTACTCTTGGAAGACATATGTTATAGGGAGAAAAGAAACAAAAATCATTCTAGTGATTTCTGTAATGTTTTGTTACAAAGTAGAGAACATTTCTGAGTTAACAATATTGGTGACTTATCTATAACATAGACCATCAATATCAGATTGATAGTGGCCCAATTGTCATTAATTTAACTAGAACAGCTACAGAACATTTTAAAAGTGTAAAGGCCCCTTTACACACTGAAACTTTCTAGCGATCCAACCAGCGATCCCAACCTGGCCGGGATCGCTACAAAGTCTCTGGTGAGCTGTCAAACAGGCAAACCTGGCCAACGACGCAACAGCGATCCGGACCTGCAGAACGACCTAGCTAGTCTTTGGGGACGTTCTAAAGCAGCTTTTTGAAAGGGAAGTCGCTAACGAAGTCGCTGTAAAGTCCCCTTTACACACTAAAACTTTGCTGCACAGCGGGAAACAAAGGACCAAAGAATGGTCCTGAGCGATTTGTAGCGATCACAACTTCACAGCAGGGGCCAGGTCGCTGATGTGTTTCACACACTGCAATGTCGCTGGGGAGGTTGCTATAACGTCACAAAACCGGTGACGTTACAGCGATGTCGTTTGCGATGTTGCAGTGTGTAAAGCCACCTTAAGGTCTCAGTGGTTGAGAAAGCACCATTGTTTGTTGTAACTGCTGATTGCCAACAGAACAATCTACTGTTCTTATACAAAAGGTTAAACCTCAAATTCTGTAACACATGTAAGCCCTATTGATTATCTTTAACAATACAAAGAATCCCCCACCCAAAAAAAATAAAAAATGTAAAATTACATAGAGCTTCCTTGATGAATTGTTATTTGTCTAGTTTGTAGGTATGTTAGGACAGTATTGAACTCCTTTTCAGCTCTTTAGTGCAAGTGTAGCGCCCCTGACTATATCAGGGTGCTACAGTGAACTGCATCCTGTTCCCTCAGGATGCAGGACCTACCCCCCATGGTTCCAAGTTCCCAGAAACCGGTGTCACCTCCATCAGCATCACAAATCCTAATCAACACCTCATATCATGACCTGTCAGACACACCAGTGGGATGGTCAAGCTGGAGTAGGGACACCCACCTAGGGGTCAGGCAGACTGGTGGGAGGGAGGAAGTTAGGGAGTTGAGAGTAGCCCTCAAAGAGTGAGGAGCTTGGAGTAGTAGCTCCCAAGGAGCGAGACCAAGGTTGGGTCGCAGATGGTGGTCCGGGACCACAGGAGTCGGGGACCGGTGGCAGTGACATTGGAAAGGGTGCGATTGACATAGTCTAGAAGAACTGTGTGCATCAGAACCCCAAAAGAACTGACCGGCACTGAGCACGACGGGGTACAGGACCCTAGGTCAGGAGCAGGTTCATCCGTCCTGACAATTAACCTTGGAGTGAGAGTCTTTATGAATTTACCTAGGAGCTCAGAGATTGAAGACATCAGCACAACGCGGGGAATAGGGTTCTCCATATAAAGCAGCCCAACTGAAATCCCAAGTGCCAGCCATCAAGAGCACAGCTAACCTACACACAGGTAGCGGGGCCCCAACAGCTTCATGCCAAGGGGCAACAACAGACAACTAAAATTGTGCACAGAGGCAGGGTCCGGACTATCAAGTGACACCGGTGGGAACGGACACCTGGACGGACTCCACGCAGTGACTGTGATGCACAGAGACTTTGGTTTATCTTCAGTGTGAGTGTCTACTTTATAATCCCCATCCAGCACCATGACTACCCACAGTGAATACACCGTTGCCCTGCACCCTGAGCTCCCAAATACCCCCTGTGACGACATGGACTTTCAGGGGTTAAAGTTTCTTAAAATCCAGCCAGACATCATGATAGATTGTCTATAGACGGGGGAGAAGTCCCTCATTGTTTTTACAAGACTCTTGTTGACTCAATGTAATTGTGTTGGCCATTGAAAGCCAGACGTATTGTTTTCCACACTTTTCCAGTAACCATTGTATTGTAGTTGTGTATTGCTAATGTGATTACCTTAGTAGCCATTGTCTAGTCGGTGACTCCCAGATTACATGTACACCCTGAGTCTTTCTATGCACATCATTTAAATGAACATTATCCATGCAGCTTGAAATTCCTCCAATGGGAGAAGCAATCTTGTCCTACCAATCGATGAGGACGCAGTGTATCCTAAGGGAAAGTTATGGCTATAAAAGGGACTTCTTTAAGCCACCAGGTGAATGAAGATTGATGAATCCAGTCTAAGCTCTTTGGAGCTGACTAGAGGATCAGGATATCTTATGGCTTCAATCTAGGGACTCTGGACCCGGTTGGAGACCATATCCACAGCCTAGGGATTTCGACTCCGGCTGCCAGGATTTTAACATCAAACCAGGTCTACCTAAGGAGGACACTCAGGTTGGGACAGTTCAGTCACCTGTTATAGACTTTGCAGACCTCAGACAGCTTGGAACCTGTGAGGCATGGACATTCTAAATCCCTGGTGAGCCAGCGGAAGGGTGAGACTCTGTTGCCTGTTACATTTGTGTGTTTTGCTGGTTATGTGTTATGTGCTGTTAATTGGTTGGGGATCCAATAAAGTCTAATTATTGTGGTTCCCTCACCCTGTGTTGTCTGAGTAGTGTTACGCCCACGGTTAAGGAGGCCGGCGTTCAGTTGGGATGAGCCCTGAGCCACGCTGTCTTTCTAAAGGCGGCGGGTTTTAGTGGACGAGAGCACCCACTGAGCCCCGTGTCTCCACACCCCCCAAAACCTCAGAGGCCGGGGCCTTCCCTACCTGCGGAGGGACCGACAACTTGCTGCCCCCACACCATCTGCCCTGGTACTCCTTCCAGCAGCGGCAGTACTCCCATTACCGCAACCCGCAGGTGGCGTCACAAACTGCTCCCCTGTAAATATCCCCTTCCAAGCATCGAAGTGTTAGCCGAGCCGCCCAGGTCCGTAACCCTCGAGCCACGACCACCCCGGATCCGAGCACCCCGGTCTGCGCAAGGGCGGCTCATAAGCACAGCATTATTAATGGTTAAATGACCTCAAGCTATCTGGCTAGGTGAATTTTCATCATAACTAGTGTTAGGCCTCTTTCACACATCCGTGAAAAACCACGCACGTTTTTCACAAATGTGTCAAAGGTGCGTTTTGCCCTCCGTAAGCCGTGTTTATGTCTCACGTGTGTTCTCCGTGTGTTATCTGTGATAACACACGGAGAACGGAAACTTACTGCTCAACTGTCCCTGGCCTTGCTCTCCGTGGTGCTGATCTTCGGTCTCCGGTCCTGCCGACTCCCCGCTGCTGCTGCTTCCGGCTGCAGTGAAGTGAATATGCAATGAGCATAATGAGCGGCGGTTGGAAGCAAGTGACAGCTGCGGCAGAGACTGCAGGGCTGGAGAAGGTGAGTAAAGTTTGGGGTTTTTTTTCTCGCAGATACATCTGTTTTCTCCAGTGCGTGTCACACGGAACACATCCATGTGGTCCATTTGTGTTACGTGTGACCCGTTTGCGTTCCGTGTGACACCCGTGATGCTGGAGAAAACGGGGACATGTCTACGTGTGGAGCACATGGGTACACGGTCCATGGCTGAATACGCACGTGAACGCAGACCCATTGATTTTAATGGGTCTACGTGTGCCCGTGTCTCCGGTAAGTGAGAAAACTGACCATACACATACCAGAGGTACGGACGTGTGAAAGAGGCCTTAAATAGTATGCTGTTTAACAACACACTGCAGTATCAGACTAGTTTGGTTGGATAAACTGTCCAAAAATTATCCATTTTGGTGCACAGATACTTTGCTGGGGTTTATATACAGGCTGAAATCCACGGTGCACAAATGAGGAGTTTCTAGAGTTTTTTTCTTTACTTTATGAGGAAGCAAAAGCTTTTTGCCAAAGCAGTCAAAGATTATCCCTTTATTTAGGGAGAAAAAACAGATGTGTTTGGCACATTTGAAAGTGAAGAAGTAATGTCTTCCCAACTAGTAGTGAAAAAATAATTCATTTTAGGGGAACAGATAAAAGTTGTTTTCAAAGTGAAGAAGTAATGGCTTGTTGTAAACAAGACTTCAAAACAAACTAGCTGTATTTAGTGAGATGTTTGAGGTTTGTGTGCTCTCAAGAGAATACATTTTGTATCAGTTTAAAACACAGTTTGCAGCCAGGAAATGTGCGGCTGTGGAAACTGCAGGAGCCGCAGGGTTGAGCATTAGGATGATAACGCAAAAAGAATAAACATGCTGCATCTTGAAAAACGCAGCCAAGATGCAGCCAAAAAAAAGAGGCTCAGTGTGGACATCAAAATAGAAATCTCATAGACTTTGCTGGGAGAAGGAAATCCATGCATTTTGGTGCATCTTTGTGATCTAAAAAACGCACCAAAAGATACCCTGTGTGAATTTAGCCTTAGGCAGATTAGGACCAGGAATGTCAGCTGCAGTATACTCTTGTACTATGGTCTCGGTTCCACTTGCAATTTGCACAGACAAGCACAATCCGATAAAACACTAGTGTAAAACTATGGGGCAGTGTTCATCTGCGATTGATTTCTCATGCCATAGTGGCATGCGGAATGAATCGCAGCATGCTGTGTTTGGCAGTTAGCTCACACGCCCTCATACAAGTCTATGGGATCATGTGAAACATCACACTGCATTCGCATGTCAACTGAGTACAGTGCGAGGTATGTGTGACACCCTGGACTAGCCAGGTAGTTACAAACACAACATCAGACACACCCCCTCCCCTGGTTAGGCAACAACAGTCAAACAAAATCCTTGTTGCCACCCTCCAGGCTTGATGTCCACACCAGGTGGGGCGGAGCCAGGTGGTTGGCCCCACCCACCGAGGAGTTCACAGGCCTGGAGGCGGGAAAAAGCAGTTAGTTCAGTGGAGTTCAGTTTTGGAGTTGAAAGTGAC
Source organism: Anomaloglossus baeobatrachus (assembly GCF_048569485.1). Classification (NCBI taxonomy): domain Eukaryota; kingdom Metazoa; phylum Chordata; class Amphibia; order Anura; family Aromobatidae; genus Anomaloglossus; species Anomaloglossus baeobatrachus. The sequence goes on from NC_134356.1 coordinate 459,028,633, forward strand.
AAGAGGGAAACTGTTAGTGTCTGGGTCAGAGCCCAGGCACTGTCAGCAAGGTCGGCAGACGGTGGTGGCCGTCTGCAGGAGTTGGTGCAGGTCAGCGGAACCGTAGGACTGGGGACAGGCGGTGGCCCGCCGGTACCAAGCCGGGGAGCAGATCTGTACCAAGCACAAAGGCAGGGCCATCAGACCCCGACCAGGCTAGGAGCCGCCAACAACGGTCAAATCTGATAGTGACTGGGACCGCAGGGGTTCCCTCACACCCAAGACCCGACAGAAGGCAACCGTCCAAACATTGAGGATAAAAAGCCACTGCCATAGGCTAGAGATCCAAGGGCCAGCGCCTGCGGGCAAAACGGGCTCCTTTGGTACATACATGCCGGGGAGCGGACTACCAGTGGGAAACCATCGGAGTCAATACTTTCTACAACGGTGCAGGGAAAGACAGCCACCATCAACCTGTCCGGGGAGAGCAAAGACACTGCAACCGGCTGCGGGACCCGTCCATCCAGCCGTTTGGTTTACCAGAGACTCTGTGAATCTGTGCCTGAGTGAGTACAACAGTGTCATCCGGCACCGCGCCGCGCTGCCTCCGCAACCCTGCACCCCAGCTTACCCTGCCTCCCCGTACCACCACCGGGCTCCGGGATCACCAACCCCTACCCACGGAGGGGGAACCAACATCCTAGCTGCTCCCTGCCATCGCTCCCGTGATCCCCGTCACCAGCAGCGGTGGTGCCCATTATCACCATGACCCGTGGGTGGCGTCACGAACTATCTCTCCAAACAAACCATCCCCTTTTCACTCGTGGGCGAGGAGCGCTGCTCGAATCCCCGGGTCCGGCCCATCGCTCGAACCACCGAGCAGCAGCAGCCCCGGACTCGAGCGTAGCGAGCGTGGCTCCTACGCCCATGACACATTTGGCGTCACGAACAGGATCCTTACCCATCCACTTACCTGGAGGAAGTGTGCCGTATTCTGGACTGTCAGCGGTGCTTCGCTGCAAAATTTCAGAATCCGCCATCTTGCCGCCATTTTTGGGCGTGAAAAATTCTCACTCGAGTCATCTTCGAGCAGTAAGAGCGCGAAAGTGAAGCCCCACCCCCTGAGAGCAGAGTGCTGCAGAAAGACCAAGGGGGGGCGGGTGAAAATCGTGCCCCATGTGACCACGGGGATAAAGAGTAGGGACGCCAGGACTCTGCACCCGTCTGGTTCCTGGAAGCAGTAGCCGCAACCCCGATGACATCTCACCCGGCTCCGGCACTCTGCCCGGCTGCAACGGTGATGACGTCGGCTCCGGCAGTCCGCCCGGCCGCAACGGTGATGACGTCGGCCCCGGCAGTCCGCCCGGCTGCAGCAGAGGCGACACCCGATCAGAAATCTGCCTCAGATGCATCGCCGGCCGCTCCCAGGTACCCTGTCCTGGCTGTGGAGCAGCCGGAGTGCACCTGCAGAGAGGAGGAGCAGGCCACTGAGCGATGGGGCCCTCGGCAGTTAGCGAGGCTGGTTGTAGCCGGCGCCGAGGGCATCCGAGTGGGCCTGGCTCCTGAGCAGGAGGCACAGCATGGAACCCGTGCCCCGTACTGGGAATGGCGGCAGCAGCAGCAGTGGTAGCGGAATATGGACGGCTACCTGCAAGTTGAAAGTTGACTGTTTTATGGACTGTCACCCCTGTTGAACGTCCTCAAGTTCCCGGAGGAGGCCATCTGCACAGCAGGTGGGGGTGGCAGGATCATTAAAGGTTTAAGAAAACGTATCTCCCGATGTGGGAAGATGCATGGTTGTAATGTGTAAACCTTTTCTTTTTCCCGTTACAATAAATGTCGGTGCCCGGACAGCCCGCGGACAGGCTGTGTTTAACCAAGGGGGAATGTGACGCCCTGGCAAAACCAGGGAGTCACAGATACATCCAATCCTTCTTGGTAATTTGATCTCACACTGGTACAGCTCTACAGACACACCCCTCCCCCCAGTGTAAGAGCTAAACTGAGCAGCAGGGGAGCGGCTGGTGCAGAGTGAGAGAGGAGAGGCAGCAGAGCAGACAGGAGTGTAAAAGCTCACGGCTGCTATGGAGTGTGGAAGCGAGCTCCAGGATTGCTGGAAGGAGTAGAGCGGTGGGAAGGAGCCAAGGTGGCTGGGGCAGGGTATTGGCCCGCCGGCATAGTAATCAGTCTCCGGATCGTCGCTGGGGAGTGGACTCCCCGTTCCAAGCCGAGGAGTTGAGGCTTCCTATAGTAGTGGACACAGAGAGAAAGGGCCCTGCTGTACCGGGTGTAGGATCCGAACACCCTCCATACCAAAGGCTATGGACACCGTCAATTTCTGGTTAATTCCTGACTCTGTGTGAGTTTTCTTGCAAAGCGAACTATGAGTAACAACATCCCCCGGTCCAACCGGGCACGCAGCTCTCAGATGGCCGCCCATATCCCTGCACTACGAAGCCCAACGGGTCCCGGGGCCACCATCCCTACCCACGGAGGGGTTAACATCTCGCTTCATCACCATCGCCCCCCCGGGTACTCCCATAACCACAGCGGTGGTGTCCACCTTCACCACAACCCATGGGTGGCGTCACAAACTTTACCAAAATCTTCCCTGTATATAATCACCCTTTTGTTGTGGTGCCTGGGATAACAGACCGGGTCACGCCACCGTGATAACCTCAGAAGTGACCCCTTGGCCCGGATCTGAGTACCCCTTGTCCCTGGGCGACACATATGCAGAGACAGACAGCGGAGGAGATGGGGAGAAAGTGTTCCCTCACTCTTCTCCACAGCTGTGATCTGATCGCAAGATCGCATCACAGTCGCATGACCCTCGACTCACGCTCGCAGCAGAGGGTCTTTAGCAAATTAGCAATACTCTCTCATTGGAGGCTATGTGAAAGTGGAAGATGTGTAGCGGGTTGTTCAGGGGCAGTTGCAGAAGCTGCTAGGTAGAAAATTAGATACACGAGATCCATCACTACTCAGTATACCATGCCAAAAGAAAGACTTGTTTACCCATGTGGCAGGTAATGCACAAATCCAGAGCATAATATTTAAGGACAAGGAGAATTGCATGGACAAATAGTGCTATAAAACACAACATTTATCATGTCACTTAAAATATGCAAAAAAATCATTCATGCTTAGATAAAAATAGGACAGACAAACAAGCAAACACTGAGATGACACTAGCAGGTTGATTGCAATTATATCAATAACATAGTGCAATTTAAGTCATGGTAATCAATACAATCATAATAGTGTTATAACCATGGTGATCATTACAGACATGAAAAGGTTAATACATCTTTGTTAATTGCAAAATAAAAACAATCATTGTTAATTTCCAATCCCCCAGTTAGGCAGAAAGCCATTCCTTGTAGGGCATTACAAAATATCCCTCTATATCCGTGACCATAATATCATATGTGTATTATAAAAGGTAAGTATATAAAAAAATTGTGGTAAGTAATATTAGAAATAGTCACCCAGATATGGTGGAGGGGTAGGCATACCATAGAATTAGTACAGAGCTGGTAAACAGATGCCCACAATGGCAGCCCCGGCAGCAGCAGTACTACAATATGTGCTGTATGAGGACAATTGTTAGGCAATTTGTGTTTTTGACCATTAATTTTATTATTCAAAATCTACAGTGTTGTCTGGCAATTCAGAAGATTAATAAACCTGAACATTCAGGTGAGGGTTTTGACTGTCTACCGTGTTTTTCCAAAAATAAGCCCTAGCAGGGATTTTCAGCATTTTTGGAGCAAGGCTTAAATATAAGCACTACCCCAAAAATAAACCCTAGTCACAGTTCAATAATGAAGTGTCCGTGCAGCTAAAAAAGTTAAAGAATACTGCAGGACACTTCATTATAGACAGTGGACACCCCATAATCATTCTCACCAGACGCTAAGCAGGAGGACCTGCAGTGGATCACACACCCGCACCCAACAGATCTCACACACAATCACCCATCAGATCACACACTCAATCAGCCATCAGATCTCACACACTCACCACATCCAGCGATACTGATTTCTTCTGGCGAGCAGAATCGTTCCTTGTGGCCGGAGGCATTTTGTACCGCTAAATGTAGTAAGTGACTAGTGAGTGAGTGTGTGTGTGTGTGTTGCAATCTGATCAGTGATTGCGTGTGTGATCTCATGTGTGTGTGTGTGTGCAGGGGATGCAGCATGGACCATACCTGCTGGGAGCACCCACCGAAGATTGCAGGAGAACATGGGAGCCACGCAGATGTCCGGGGTATGGTAAGTGCATCTCCTGAGAAGGAAGGGGGGGGGTCTGATTTTTTGTGGAGCAGGTAAACTTATCCCCAACCATGTTTCTCCAAGAATAAGACCTACTCGAAAAATAAGCCCTAGTGCTTTTTGGGGGGCAAAGAAAAAGTATAATACAGTGTGTTATTTTTGGAAAAACACGGTATGTGGGCATAATTATTGAGCAAATATTAGTATCCAAAATTATAATGCAACTAATAGCAAATAAGTAAATTTCCCATCTCCATTGTTTATTTTCATCTATAAAAATTTGAGAATAATATCAAAACAATTCAAAATGTACAAAAATACATTTCGGCCATTGAAAAAAACAACAACCTGTGACCAATATAGCCGACCTTTTCTTCATAAAAATCATAAAACTGCCATACAGAGAGTTTGTCAGTTTCTTAATATGTTGATGATTAAATGTCTTCTAAAAACTGGCAGGAGGTTTGAGAGTTGATTTTCAGTCAATGGTCAACTCAAAAAGGTCCAACAAGCTCATTTTTCACTCCGGGGCGATTTTCCATTTTTCATTTTCGTTTTTTCCTCCCCTATTTTCAAGAGGCATAACATTTTTATTTTTCTGTTAATATAGCCAGGACTTATTTTTTGCGGGACGAGTTGTACTTTTGAATTACACCATTCATTCTGCTCCATATTGTCCTGGAAAATGGTAAAAAAAATTCCAAGTGCGGTGAAATTGCAAAAAAAGTGCAATTTTTTTTTGTTTTTTTTATTTAGAATGTTCATTTTTTTTAAAAAAAATTAACCTAGCATTATGACTCTCCAGCTCAGTACGAGTTCATAGATACCAAACATGAGTAGTTTTACTGTTATCTAAGTGGTGAAAAACATTTCAGAAATTTCTCAAAAAAAGAATTGCGCTTTTGTCGTCAATTTCCGAAACTCAAAATGTTCTTGATTTTCAGGATCTGGGGCTCAGTGATGGCTTATTTTTTGCATCTTCAGCTTAATTATATTATTTTTGCATAAATGCGATCACGATCGCCTGTTATTACATTTTAATGTAATTTTGTGGTGACCAAAAAGACAATTTGAGCTTTTGGATTTTTTTCTCTCGTTATGCTGTGTACTGATCAGTTTAATTGATTTTATATTTGATAGATCAAGCATTTCTGAACATGACAATACCAATTATGTGTATTTTTTTCTTATTATTGTTTTATTTTTATTGGAGCAAAAAGGGGGGATTTGAACTTTTAGTTTTTTGGTTTTTTTCTTCATATTTTTAAAAACTTTTTTTTTTTTACATTTTTTATTCATTTTACTAGTCCCCCTAGGGGACTTTATGCCTGCTGCACTGTCCAATTGCTTGTGCTGGTCATCGCTCTGATCAGCAGAAATGCTGTGTTACTGTAAGTGCCAGCGTTCTACTGGCATTCACAGGAAACACATCATGGTAGTGAGGGGGTCATCATCTGACCCGATGCTGCAATACCAATCCATTGGCACCTCGTGATTGTATCACGGGGCCGCCAATGACGGCGGGGAACAGTGCAATCCCTGCTTGAGCACTTTAGATTGCGCTGTCACAGTTTGACAGTGCAATCTAAGGGGTTAGCAGAATCCCCCATCCACCCGTGCCTGTTAGCTGCACATGTCTGCTAAGCAGATCAGCAGACATTTGCGGGAATAATGTGGGCTTGCCATGCGAGCCTGTATTTAAGGATCAGACATGGCCAAGGACGTACCAGTATGTCCTTGGCCGTGAAAGGTTTAATAATACCAGGCCATAGCAACACTCCACCTTTACCTTGCTGGCCTCTGAGTCAAAGTGAAGGTCTGATCCAGCCAGTCTGATCCTGATTACTGATGCAGCCACAGGCCAATCCATCTCCGGTAAATCTCTTTTTTTGGCCCATTTTGCCTGAAAAAAAACAAGGTGCCTAAAACTTATCCACACCTTTATAAAGGAAGTTGATATCCTCTTAGGCCATACTGTCTCTCATTCCACAAATAAACTTCACCTGATCTGCTTCATCAAATAAACATTCAATTTTATACATCTTTGAGTTGTAAAATATAGGCATAATATGATGGTATGGTCAAAATATCCACTTGCCTAAGGCTGTGTCCACGTTGCTTTTTTATGTGCTTCTTTTCTGCACACAAGCATGTTTTGGCAGGAAAAACGTAGCAGAAAAAAAGCATTTTTATTGCGTTTGTGCATTTTTTCATATGCATTTTTTCCTACTTCTTATTGTGCTTTTTTTATTCATGGTGATTGTGGGGGTCCAGGTGCTGTACCCCCGCAATCACCACTGGGTTTCCGGCTGATGGTACAGCCGGAACCTGGCTCTCACTGTCCGGAATGGGGTCCACGCCGCTCCCGGTGGTTTAAAACCCTAAATGCTGCGATCAATGCGATCACAGCATTCAGGAGGTACGGAGAGGAGTCACAACATTATTGGTTATGAGTGACTAAAGAGGGCTTTACACGCTACGATTTTGCTACAGCGATCTCGTTGGGGTCACGGATTTTGTGACGCACATCCGGCCGCTGTAGCGATGTCGTAGCGTGTGACTCCTAGGAGCGATTTTGGATCGTTGCAAAAACGTCCAAAATTGCTCCTCGTTGACATGGGGGTCCACTGCCAGTTATCGCTGCTGTCGCAGGGGCGAAGTTGTTCCTCGTTCCTGCGTCAGTGCACATCGCTACATGTGACGCCGCAGGAATGAGGAACATCTCCTTACCTGCCTCCGGCCACATTGCGGAAGGAAGGAGGTGGGCAGGATGTTACGTCCCGCTCATCTCCACCCCTCCGCTTTCATTGGGCGGCCGCTTAGTGACGTCGCTGTGACGCCGAACTGACCTCCCCCTTAGAAAGGAGGCGGTACGCCGGTCACAGCGACGTCGCTATGCAGGTATGTGTGACGGGGGTGCCAGATTTTGTGCGCGACGGGCAGCGATATGCCTGTTTCGCACAAACGATGGGGGTGGGTCGCATGCTAGCAATATCGGGCCGGATATCGCAGCATGTAAAGCCACCCTTAGGGACAAAATGTAGAACTGGTGGAGGAAGGTTGAACTAGATGGACCTAGGTCTTTTTTCAATCTAAGTAACTATGTAACTTACCACTCCCTTGTCATTGGGTCCCTGTAATGTGATCACAGTAACCCAATCGCTGCTGTAGTAACCCAGGGTCATCACCATGATGACTCCAGGTTACTGAGCTATGGAGAGCCTGACACACCATGCTGCATGCACGTGTGTGAGGCAAAGTGTTGCGCTATAATCCCCTATAGTGATAAATTACTGCAGGGGATTATATAAACACAGGAAATAAATACTGAAACAATTGACACGCTACTTCTTTTTCAGCAACAAAATCTGCAAGAAAAAAAGAAGCAGTGTGTGCACAGTAAGTCACGATTCTCATAGACTTTGCTAGAATGCTTTTTCCTTGCTTTTATTGATTAAAAGAAGCATGAAAAAAGCAAAAAAAAAAGCCACATGGGCACATAGCCTAATAATTGTGCACATAGTGCAGAGATCAAAGCCCTGCCATCTTTAAAAAGTGGTCAAAATAACATGATGATACAAGGTGGATACTCACTTTATGATTTTGAAGAATTCCACACCATTCATGTGAATTTGTGGTCCATAAATTCAGAAGACTAGTCAGAATTGCACTAAACAAAAAATCATTGTGCTGAAAAGATTTCCAATGATCTTTTCTTCTTCTACTTTGCTACCATGGACATCCGTTAATGTTAACGCTGATCTGATTCTTATCCACTGATGTAAACATATACATATGTTTATACACATCCACACTAATATCTGATACATATACTGTATATGAATTTACAAAAATAAAACACATACAAAACCTATGACATTTTAAAGTATAATATATGTTACAGTGGCGGATGCCTAGGCCGTGGGGCCGCAATACTATCCCCGATGATGGATTGCGCTCATAAGGTAACAGTATTGGTTGGTGGGTGCATCACCGGACTGCTGTCATCATTTAGAAATGAATAGTAGACTTCAATATGTTCTGAAAGGCTCCGGTCTCCTAATACCTTTGTAAAAACAGGTTTGAGCTTTAAACCATCCCATCCCCTCAGTTTATGTGACTAGGAACTGCTGATCTGAAGAGGTTTAATTGTTATTTTATAGATAATTTATATAAATTCACAAATTTATAACTTGTTTTATTATTTAAAGACAAAATTACCACAGGGAGTTTTCCCAATCAAATCCTAGTAAAAAAAAATTAGCTCAAGTTTTAGTTATATACAGTTAGGTCCAGAAATATTTGGGCAGTGACACGAGTTTTGTTATTTTAGCTGTTTACAAAAACATGTTCAGAAATACAATTATATATATATAATATGGGCTGAAAGTGCACACTCCCAGCTGCAATATGAGAGTTTTCACATCCAAATCGGAGAAAGGGTTTAGGAATCATAGCTCTGTAATGCATAGCTTCCTCTTTTTAAAGGGACCAAAAGTAATTGGACAAGGGACTCTAAGGGCTGCAATTAACTCTGAAGGCGTCTCCCTCGTTAACCTGTAATTAATGAAGTAGTTAAAAGGTCTGGGGTTGATTACAGGTGTGTGGTTTTGCATTTGGAAGCTGTTGCTGTGACCAGACAACATGCGGTCTAAGGAACTCTCAATTGAGGTGAAGCAGAACATCCTGAGGCTGAAAAAAAAGAAAAAATCCATCAGAGAGATAGCAGACATGCTTGGAGTAGCAAAATCAACAGGCGGGTACATTCTGAGAAAAAAGGAATTGACTGGTGAGCTTGGGAACTCAAAAAGGCCTGGGCGTCTATGGATGACAACAGTGGTGGATGATCGCCGCATACTTTCTTTGGTGAAGAAGAACCCGTTCACAACATCAACTAAAGTCCAGAACACTCTCAGTGAAGTAGGTGTATCTGTCTCTAAGTCAACAGTAAAGAGAAGACTCCATGAAAGTAAATACAAAGGGTTCACTTCTAGATGCAAACCGTTCATCAATTTCAAAAATAGACAGGCCAGAGTTAAATTTGCTGAAAAACACCTCATGAAGCCAGCTCAGTTCTGGAAAAGTATTCTATGGACAGATGAGACAAAGATCAACCTGTACCAGAATGATGGGAAGAAAAAAGTTTGGAGAAGAAAGGGAACGGCACATGATCCAAGGCACACCACATCCTCTGTAAAACATGGTGGAGGCAACGTGATGGCATGGGCATGCATGGCTTTCAATGGCACTGGGTCACTTGTGTTTATTAATGACATAACAGCAGACAAGAGTAGCCGGATGAATTCTGAAGTGTACCGGGATATACTTTCAGCCCAGATTCAGCCAAATGCCGCAAAGTTGATCGGACGGCGCTTCATAGTACAGATGGACAATGACCCCAAGCATACAGCCAAAGCTACCCAGGAGTTCATGAGTGCAAAAAAGTGGAACATTCTGCAATGGCCAAGTCAATCACCAGATCTTAACCCGATTGAGCATGCATTTCACTTGCTCAAATCCAGACTTCAGACGGAAAGACCCACAAACAAGCAAGACCTGAAGGCTGCGGCTGTAAAGGCCTGGCAAAGCATTAAGAAGGAGGAAACCCAGCGTTTGGTGATGTCCATGGGTTCCAGACTTAAGGCAGTGATTGCCTCCAAAGGATTCGCAACAAAATATTGAAAATAAAAATATTTTGTTTGGGTTTGGTTTATTTGTCCAATTACTTTTGACCTCCTAAAATGTGGAGTGTTTGTAAAGAAATGTGTACAATTCCTACAATTTCTATCAGATATTTTTGTTCAAACCTTCAAATTAAACGTTACAATCTGCACTTGAATTCTGTTGTAGAGGTTTCATTTCAAATCCAATGTGGTGGCATGCAGAGCCCAACTCGCGAAAATTGTGTCACTGTCCAAATATTTCTGGACCTAACTGTAATTGAGCTTTGTAAAACTTTGACATTTGTGACTGATAGGGATAAGCTGTTTAGACACTACCATACTCTGACTTTAAAGTATTGGCTTAAAGGGGTTCAGATAACCCCTTCTCTATTACAATATTCCCTCACTTAGAATAAAAACACCTTATACTGACCTCCGATATCGCTGTTCATGTGGTGTAAGTGCCGTGTCTCCCGAGGCTTTCATGACATTGTTATGTTACGTAAGCCCTCCCCCCGATTAGTGGCCGCTAATGGGTCCCTTCTCTCTCACTTCCTTCAGGCGAAACAGATAACTGGAAGTAAGAACTTCTGCTAGTTTTCCACTTACTCCAGATGTCATTTATGTTAAAGGAAGTAAGAGTGAAGAAACCGCTGATTGGCTGCAGTAATTTCAACATCCTGCGACCCACTACAAGTCCTTTCAACTAATGTCGCTATAACAATACAGACAATGGCGGTGAATATAAAGTGTTTTTATTCTACATGGAGGAATATTGTAATTGAGAAGGGTTTTACAAGTAGTGGATACTGGATAACACCCAATGCTCTCTTTATGCTAAAAATATGTGATGTATTCATAAACTCACATATATAATGTATCTAAATGGGAGGCGGGGCATTTGACCCAGAGCAACTGGCGGGGGGCGTTGTTGGGCCGCCTGATGCAGTGGTCCAAAGTGTGTTCCCAGCGGCTGCATTTTACCGCCCCCCATAGTGGGAGTCGGCCATTCTCTGAGATGGCTATCAAGCTAACAGCCGGCTCAGAGAGAGTGCAGTGGATGCCTCCCAGTGATCAATTGTACTCAGGTCTTTCAGGCACCAGTGCCATTGAAGTCCTGACTACTGGAACTTCCAAGTCAGGGCGACGTCAGCAGCATGATTTTAATGTCAGCTAATCACACTGCAGATGCCACTCCTCAGCAATACATAGGTGGCAGACGTTTGGTGGGGTGAAGATTTATTGTAATTAGGGGAAGAAATTTGAACATGCAGTATAGGGAGAGGGTGGGGGGAATGTGTATGGATGCAGTATATGGAGCAAGGGGGTAGAGTATATGGACACAGTGTGGAGAGCAATTAGGGATGAAATAAATTTGAAGACAGTATACGGAACAAGGGTGGGTGAATTTGAGCACAAAGTATGGGGGGCAATGGAGAATACATGTGGACACAGTATGGGGAGCAAGGGGGAGAATTTGAGAACAATAAGGAAAGCGAGCTGGTAAATATGAGGAAACAGTATGGGGAACGAGGGGGCTGAATGGGTGCGAACACAGTATGAGCAGTGATGGGGGTTGGGTGCGGACACAATATGGAGACTGGGGGAATGAGTGCAGAGATAGTGAAGAGTCAGTATGGGAGAGGAAAAATATAAGGGGGCACAGAATAGTAGAATAGAGACTGGGTAGGTAAGGGGGTGGTATGGAGAGGCAGCAGCATGGAGGGATAGTGTGAGGCCATAGGAAGGATGTGGCAGTATGCTGAGGTGGGGGAGTGTAATTAGGGGACACAGTATAGGGGAGACACAGTGATATTAGACAGTGGGAAGAGGGGGCTCAGTATAGAAAGAAAAATGCAGTGTGGATGGCATGTACCAAAAGAGGGACAGTGTGTGCATCATATTTTGTGAAGGGTATTGTGAGGAAAGAGTTAACCTTTTTCACTGACTTAGAAAAATAATAGAAATTCATTCTCCCTGGCAAGACCAAACCAGACTTATTTGCGTAATAAACTGTGAGACCAACTTCAAGGACATAGAATGTTTTGACTTAGAAATGACTGACAAACATCTTGTTATGGGAATAAGAACGCAACAGTTTATTATGGGAGCATAACTCATTATGTTAATTTCTTTTGCTGGGAATATGTAATTCACGCCTTTAATGAATATGTATGCTGCATAGTTACGCCCTAATCAAATCTGTATAACCTTGTAATGTACACAAAATAATACAGTTTCTTTTTGGGAGCCGCACGTCTCCTAGCCTTTACGTGTATAACGGTGTCTGCCTGTTTTCATTGAAGGCTAAAGGGAGGGCAGAGGGGGGTCACCGGTACCCTCTCTCATTTGGGCATCGCTGGCAATAGCTGTGACTGTTAGGTCAACCTAACATTATCTGGCGCCCGAAAAGCAGGGACCCGTGTTTGCAATCCCAGGACGCAGTGGACTGTCTTGCCAAGCCGAGGAGGAGGTGACCAGACGTGGGGACCAGAAACACCTGGCCAGGTAAGAGTTGAACCTTATTCTTCTCTTTATGCTCCCCATCTCTGTTCAGTTCCCTCCTCAACGCGCAAGAGGTGCACTGTGAGTAGATACTGGGTTATTGGCGGGTTTCTACTGAACTCTGAGAGAGCCTTGCCAGCTGATGTTTTCTGTGCCTTGTTTGGTTGTTTGCTTGTTTGTTTCTCTGTGTTTCTCTGCCTCTCCGTGTGTCGCGTGTCTGCTCTCCTGCGCTTTACTTCTGTGCTGTTGTCCTTGTTGGTTGTCATAGATCCCATACATCAGTGAGTGTTGAAAGGGGATAGTGTACCTGCTCTGTCCAATGGATGTGATATTCACTGCCCTAGTGTTAGTGGCAATAGCCCTGTTTGCCATTGCCATCGGATATAGAGTGTACCTGTGGTACAAGAAGGGCAACCCAGCGCCATTCAGCATTCTCAGCCCCCTCTGAACAGTTAGGACACCACCTTTCAGTAGGAATACAAATAAGGAGTTAGTCTCTAGGTATCTCCAGGAAAGGTGGTTTTAGACCTCACCTTAGGTAGGAATACAAAAGGAGTTAGTCTCTGAGTATCTCCAGGATAGGTAGGTTTAGTCCAAAGGACGTTCAAGGGTCTAGAAGCTGAAGAAGATAGACGAAGAATGGGGCAAGGAATATCAAAAGACAGAAGAGCTGGATGCACCCTGCAACATCTCATTACGTGTTATCATGGCAAGAGGACAGCCAATCAGTCCAAGGAAGTTTTCAAGACATTTGGATTGAAGGGGAAGGATCAATTGGACCCCAACAAATGGAATACAATAACAGCTACTAGAGCAGGAGTGATAGCAGATAAATCATGGACTAAACTGATCAGAATTCTTTCTGACATGGCAAAAACAGCCCACGATCAAGGTTGGATATACCATGAAGAATCAGACACATGGGAAGAGGCTGGGAAGCAAGCTAATAAGGATCAACAGCCTCCTCCGTACCTGTCAGCTACTCCTGGAACGACTCCAAAAATAGCAGGATCCCCGGAATGGACCTGCACAAACTGTGACCAACAAAATCCGGACTGGAGTGAAAAATGCCTAGCCTGTGGAGCCCCACAGCACAAGCTACAAGCCACAGCACCAGTGCCTCTTTATCCCGTAGTGGAAAGAAGAGTCCTGATAAGACCACCTGTGAATCCACAAAATCCAGATGCTCCCAGAGATGCAGTTCCCCGTACGTATGAAGATTACGTACCCTGGACTCCAGCCGAGCAGATGGCTTTCCTGCAAAATGCTCCAGATCCGACTAGAAACCCAGTCAGTTTTTCACGTTACCTGAACCAAATACAGGTCTCCTACAGAAGCACTTGGTTGGACATGGAGGGTTTGTGTAGAGTTAAAATGTCTCCCGAACTGTATGCCAAACTCACTGCCCACCTGACAGGACATGCTCCGGACGATACCCGTAATGTGGAATCGGGCCAAGACTTCATGATAAGACTCAATCTCTTCTGCGCCCAGGAGCAAAGAACTAAGGGCACAATGGGACCAGTGCATCAAGGTCCTGTGGAGAATGTCAGCTCATTTTACTACAGATTGATGCAGTCATTCGCAGATGAAGGGCTGGACTTACAAGCGGGTGCAATACGTCGCCTGATGGTAAGATCCTTCATGGATGGAATACATGCACCTCTGGCAGAAAGATTGAAAGCGTGCTGCCCAGAATGGAGGAACATGGAAGACCTAGATCTTCTAGTCAACAAAGCAAGTGGCTTAGAAACCGACGCAAAGGATAAAAGGAGCAACAAGAAAGTTTTCATAGCAGCAGTGGACGGCCAGCCAGAAGGTACAAGAAAGAAGGCACCGACCTGCTACTATTGTGGAGTCAGAGGACATGTGATCAGAGACTGTAGAAAGAAGAAGAGGGACACTCAAAACCGACCCGAGAGTCAGGAGGAGAAGACTGCCTGACTTGCGGCAGCACGGGATAGGGATGCCAGAGGTCCATTTATACATGTCCCCCTTCACATTGGCAACAAGGAAATAAGAGCTTTAGTGGACTCAGGAGCCTCTCGCTCCGTACTCCCCAAGAATCTGGTGCCTGAAGGATCCATCTCCTCTGAAGCTACTGTAGTATCCGGATTTGATGGACAAGCCCAGATAATCCCAATAACACATCCACTGAAGGTGAAACTGGGACCACACATGTTCGTGTCTAAATTTTTAGTGTCCCCCCTGGGTGGAGATGCCCTAGTGGGAGCAGATCTACTATCAAGACTGCAAGCTCAGATTGTCTACAATGAAGATGGATCTGCTATCCTGCAAATTCCAGAAGATATCCCAGAAGAAGTCCTGTGCACTCTCCAGATGATAGAAGATCAACCAGAATCTGAAGTTACACATGAAGTAAACACGGACCCAATACTTCTACAAGTTCCTGCAAAACTCTGGTCCACATCAAAAACTGACCTCGGCACACTACCCGTGCCCCCCATAAAGGTTTCAGTCAAGCCTGGAATTACACCACCGCAGCTGAGACAATACCCTCTTAATGTTCAACAGGAAGCTGCCCTAGATCACCAGATAAAGGAATTGCTGAAGTCGGGAGCCCTCAGAATTACTAAGTCTCCTTACAACACTCCGCTGTTTCCTGTTAAGAAGAGACAAGTAAAAAAAGGTGATCCAGTTACGTACCGGATGGTACACGATCTGAGGGCAGTGAACTCAATACTGGAGCCCCTCACCCCTGTTGTACCAAATCCACATACGCTGCTTACACAGGTGCCGGCTACATCCACCCATTACACAGTCATAGACCTTGCTAATGCTTTTTTCTCAGTACCACTGGACCCAGCATGCCAAGATTTCTTTGCATTCACGCACAAGCAAAATCAATATACATGGACACGCCTGCCTCAAGGTATGCAACATTCTCCTACGCTATATACTCAGGCAATGAGCAATGTACTTCGGGGCTGGGAACCCCCTGAGCACTGTGTCCTTCTTCAGTACGTGGATGATTTACTACTGTGTTGCCCTAATGAAGAAATCTGTAAAACGGCTTCAATAAGTCTTCTTACCTTTCTGGCAGAAGTAGGATGCAAAGCGAGCAGAGATAAGTTGCAGTTCTGCAAAACGAGGGTCACTTTCTTGGGTCATTGCCTTTCTGCGGGACAAAAACACCTCAGCCCGGACAGACAAGAAGTTATCAGGAAAGCAAGCATTCCTAGAAATCTCAAACAGCTCAGAGGATTTTTAGGGCTAATATCTTTCTGCAGACAGTGGATTCCTAATGCATCGCTACTCATGCAACCGCTGTATGATTGCACAAAGAATGTTCCTTTCTCCCTCACAGAAGAAGCTCGACAAAATTTTCAAAAGCTCAAGGAACTAGTGATTGATGCACCTGCTCTGGCACTACCAAACTATGATCTCACCTTCAATCTGTTCGTAGCAGAGCTTCAAGGATTTGCCGTAGGAGTACTCACCCAGAAGACGGACAAACACCACATAATCGGGTACTACTCCTCTCAACTCGACAACGTCACCAGAGCAGCACCAACCTGTGTCCGTGCTGTTACAGCAGTTTCAAACATACTGCAGAAAGCATCTGAAATCTCACTCGATTTCCCGACTACCATCCTTACCAGCCATGACATCTATGCTGTTCTCAATCAAGTGCAGTTGAAACATCTCTCCATGGCAAGACAAGTCAGACTCCAGTGCACGCTGTTGCTACCCCCAAACATCTCATTTGCTCGAGTTACAAGTCTAAACCTTGCTGATCTGCTGATCTTTACAAGTTTAGAAGGGGGGACAGAAGAGAGGACAGAAGAGAGGACAGAAGAGAGTGACAAACGTACCAGCGCACCATTTGATCATGATTGTCAGGAACTCATTGAACATGAGGCAAAGCCCCTGCACAATATTCAGGCAACACCGCTTACAAATCCAGACTTTGAACTTTTTGTGGATGGTAGCAGATACGCTGATGAAGCAGGCAAGTTCCACACCGGATTTGCAGTAGTGACTCTATATGCAGTCCTAGCCAAACAACCGCTACCTCCACGCATATCTGCTCAAGAAGCAGAACTTCTTGCCCTCATTTGGGCAATTGAGTTTCTGGAAGAACGAACAGCGAACATCTACACGGACTCAGCCTATGCACATGGCATTGTGCACGATTTTGGCACTATCTGGCAGACTAGAGGATTCCTCACAGCAACAGGAAATCCCATCAGGCATGGAGCCTCAGTGAAGAAACTAATGGAAGTAGCCTTGATACCAAAACAGCTAGCAATCATAAAGGTTGCTGCCCACACCAAGGCTCAAACACCCGAGGCAAGGGGAAATCGCTTGGCCGACCAAACAGCAAAACAAGCAGCCTTACTCCCTTTGAAGGAGACGGAAACAGTGTTAACGACGGAGGAAGAAATGCAGAACCTCTTTGAGACACAAGAAAACGCCTCTGAGGAAGAAAAGGCCAGATGGCGGGCCAAGGGGGCAGAAAAGGTGGAGGGGATTTGGCGCCTAAACGGACTTCCCGTCCTGCCACGCAGTTGGTTCCCTGCCATTTTCCAAGTACTCCACTACCCCACACATGGAAGCACAAACTCAATCATGAACCAGATGCAACCTTATTGGGTAGCCCCCGGCTTCAGACAATACGCCTCCCAGAGAATAAAGGATTGTCACATCTGTCAACAACACAATCCAGGCCAACTAACTAAAACCCCGCAAAGACACATGCCAAAGACGTTTGCCCCATTCCAAAGAGTACAAATAGACTATATACAGTTGCCAAGACATGGCATCTACGAGTTTGTACTTGTCTGTGTAGACCTCTTCTCAGGATGGCCAGAGGCCTACCCTGTCAGCTCAGCCACGGCCCGCATTACAGCAAAGAAATTGGCCTGTGAACTGGTACCCCGGTTTGGACTCCCTGAAGTCATAGAGTCAGACCGAGGTACTCATTTCACTGGACAAGTTTTCCAGAACACCTGTGCCCTGTTAGGCATTCAGTCAGCCTTACACACACCTTACCACCCACAGTCATCAGGGAAAGTGGAAAGGTTAAATGGGACTCTAAAGCTCAAACTAGCCAAGGCAGTGGAGGAGACTGGTAGACCATGGACAGAATGTCTCCCCATAGCTCTTTACTCTATAAGGACTACCCCGCAGGGAAAGCACAGGCTCTCACCATTTGAAATACTCTTTGGTAGTGCACCCAGATTAGGATGCTACTTCCCGCAGGAGTTACACCTGCAATGTGATAGCCTAACGTCTTATGTTGTTTCCCTGCAGAAGAGACTAACTGAAACCCACCAAAGGGTCTACTCTTCTCTACCTGATCCTGATGCTGTTCCAGGAACCCACTCCCAACCCGGAAATTTATGGTGCAATGATTCTGACCCATATGTGCCTGGCCGAGAAACCTGTGGTGAACCGTCCGCAGGGTATTGTAGTCCCCTAGGCCAACTTCCCGGATGGTGTATACTCAGAAACATATCGGCCTTTATAGATATAGTACATCGCCTCATATTACAACATTCAGCCATCTGGGATCTCCCACCGCAAACCTATTGGGTTTGTGGTTACAATGCCTACAAATGGCTACCAGTAGGAGTAAATGGCACCTGCACCTTGGCCCGTTTGACCCCTGCCACCTTCATTATCAATACTACTGATATACCGGCAGGGAAAATGCCTCTCCACCTACTGGTAAAGAGAGTGGCAGACAACAAAGACAGGCCTAGTGGCCGACCCCATGTGATTCAAATGAGTCATGTCAACAAATTTTTCAGTTCTCTTTTTATCTATCCCATGATAATGCAGATGTATGATAAGTTGGTGGACAGCACTGACTATCTTGATGATCAAATTTTTGAGGTTCTCCAAGCAGTAAATAGTACCATTGCCATACAGAGACAATTAATCATTGTAACCAACCAACATACTTTGGTACTGGATTACCTCACTGCAGCCCAAGGGGGGATGTGCCAAGTGGTAGGCCCCAGCTGTTGTCACTACATAGATCCAAGAGGAACCTTAAGAGCCCAAGCCAGTTTAACTGAGATACAAAAGCTGAGGAAAAAACATGATGAGGAGGTACTTAGAAGCTCAGATGCTTGGTGGAGCAATACCTTTTCAATGTTCAACCCTGCAAACTGGTTTAAGGGAATAGGAGGATGGTTCATGGGGATACTGCAATCAGTGTTCCAAGTGTTACTCTGTTTGGTAGTTGCTTATGTAGTGTTCAAGTTGCTAATGGCTTTGTTTTCCCGCTGCTTGAAGCAATGTAGATACAATGATTATTCAGCACCCGTATGAAATCACTAATATGCCTTTTTCTCTTCTCTACTCTTTCCTCTAGAAATCACCTTGGCGTATCATGATGAGACTCCTATCAAGAGGCATGCAGGCAGTCCTGGGTGACGGATGTGAGACGACACTCCCTGAGCAACCCGCGGCTCAGAAAGTATCTGGAGACTAGCCTGCTCGCTCTATAGTCCACAGCTTCTCGATGGCCCCCTGTCCATCAATCACGCCAATAGGGGGGATTGTGAGGAAAGAGTTAACCTTTTTCACTGACTTAGAAAAATAATAGAAATTCATTCTCCCTGGCAAGACCAAACCAGACTTATTTGCGTAATAAACTGTGAGACCAACTTCAAGGACATAGAATGTTTTGACTTAGAAATGACTGACAAACATCTTGTTATGGGAATAAGAACGCAACAGTTTATTATGGGAGCATAAGTCATTATGTTAATTTCTTTTGCTGGGAATATGTAATTCACGCCTTTAATGAATATGTATGCTGCATAGTTACGCCCTAATCAAATCTGTATAACCTTGTAATGTAAACAAAATAATACAGTTTCTTTTTGGGAGCCGCACGTCTCCTAGCCTTTACGTGTATAACGGTGTCTGCCTGTTTTCATTGAAGGCTAAAGGGTGGGCAGAGGGGGGTCACCGGTACCCTCTCTCATTTGGGCATCGCTGGCAATAGCTGTGACCGTTAGGTCAACCTAACAGTATACAATTGAGAGCAATTATTTAGTTAGGGGAAAAGTGTAGGGCAGCTAATTTTATTCAGAAGCATTATAATTATTCTGAGCGGATGGTCACAATATTGCAAATATGTGCTCTACATACATGCAGTCACGTGCCGAATAGACATGCAAGGCCTCGCTCAATGAAAATTAATTGAGCGAGGTTGGACACATCTAGTCAGAATGTGGCCAGAAGTACATGTGGCAATGTGTAGAAGCAGCAGCAGGAGAGAGAGAATCCTGTTCATGACGCCAAAGCAAGCTGCCGTGCCCCAGGGCCTGCAGGGGAGCTGATCGGACCCGGACGTCCGGTTCTCAGAGTCTGTCAGTGGTGGCCAGTGTCCGATTCCTTGACCCCAGGGGCCGCTTGTAAAAGGGGTTATATTTACAGGGGATAGATAGTTTTTAATGTCCGAGACGCTACTTGTGGTACGCAAGTAAAGCGTTGCCCCAGGGGAGGATGTTGGTGGTTGTAGTAGTATGCTAGTTCGCGATGCAGGAATGCAGCAGTAATGGAGACCACACAGGGACTGAAGGTTAACTGGTTCTTTACTCACACAGATGGTAAGATCCCTGAAGAAGTTCTCACGAAATGTACATTGGAAGCGTGGGTGTTTGACAGAGGTAAAAGCTTGCTACTCATAAGCCTGTTACCCTTATCTTTATTGCGCCTGGATTTACAATCTGCCTGCTCGCTCTAATCGGCTGCCTTATTTTCACTCATGCATAATCTACTATTGATCTGCCCATATGGCTTATTTGCCTTCACTTGAACCTCATGTAGTCGGCATTTAAGCCCTCTCTTGCTGGTCTACTGATGCTGGAGCCTGCAGATTGCACTTTGTTCCTGGTTATTTGGGATAGAACGGCTCTGTTTATTTATCCAGATTATTGTATTGGCACTATGCAACTTTAAATATTTATTGATTCTGGATGTGTTCATTAGACTCTTTCTATCCTAAATATACATATATTTATATTTATACTTATACTCATGTGCATAATTTATATGTATATATGGTTATATTTCCTCTGTCCTCCCCTATAACTGTTGGCACCTTGTTTTTATGTGTTTTTTAAAAAATATTTAATAAAATTGATATTTTGTGGCCCTATACTGTGTGGTTTTGTTGTTTATGCATTTATAGTTTTGGCCAATATTGATGTATGTTAAAAGGTATTCTGTGCTTATCAGATGGTAAGATGCAGCCTGGTGCTGGTTGCGGGGGTCCCAGGTTCCCTTTGTTAAGTGCTGGCCCTGTGGCTTCGTTGGCTCTGTCTCTGGCACCTCGTAATTGGGGGTCTCCGTGAAGCGTGAAGCTGTTTGGGGTCTCTCCCTGATTCTCTCTCTCCTGCTGCTGCTGGCCCGTATGACAGGTAGCGTGAACCGATGCGGGTCAAGATCTTCGTGTCGCTCCCTGGTTCCCTCTCTGCCACTGTGTCCCAGACACTCTGGTGGTGATGAACCGTGAAAGTCCCCGTCACCTGCAGACTTGCCAGATGGGCCTGAAACTTCCACCTGGCCTAGGGCTCTGTACCCTGCCATGCCTTGGTCCCTGGAGTTCCTGTTACTCGACTCCCTGGCGACCACTCCTTATGTAGCAACAAAGACCACCTCAGGCCCTTGAAGTGGACCTGAGCCTCCACACATACATTCATCCTCCACTCCTCCTTCTTTTTACTAAAACTGTTATTTTTAACTGACCCTTTGACCACTCCCCTCCCTGGGCTTCCAGCTCCAGGATTGGGCAGGTCCCAGCCAATGGGCAGCGACCCCACGAAACCCGTTGCTAACCTGTTGCCTGGGCTGGGAAGTGGACAATTTGAATGTCTGTTGTCGGTTGCCAGCACTGAACTCCAGGAGACTGGGATTTTGTTGTTTCTTAGAAACACCTGACACCATAGGGTGCAGGGTGCTGCATATACATATCGCAAACTTTGCTCACATGCCAGTCCACTCTTGCCACTAGCTACAGGAGAATCCAAAATGTGTGTAATGCACTTAGAGTAACTGCAGACTTTCATCTAAAACCTGGACAAGCCCTATAATTTTAAATTTGCGCACTGTAGCATGCCCAATCCTAACAACATGTAATATCCTCTCTGTCCGGATTCAGCTTGCTTGCAGGTTCCAGTAGTCATCACAAGGACACTCCACTCATATGCAATTTTCATACGGTGATTTGACAACTAGCTTATCTTATTACTTTTCTCAGTTTTTCATTGAACGTTGGGAGAATTATGAATAGCAGCTCATCGGCACATGACTAAGTATGAAAATCGCATATGAATGATTGGTCACATGATGACTACTCAAACCTTTGGTGGGGGCACCAAACTGAATTTTTGTCCTGGGTGCCAGAAAACCTAGATACACTTGTTCCCTGTTATGTTGCATTATGCATTTGTTTATGTCCACAGAATCTGTGCAGTTGCCTAGTGAATTGATTATAAGATGGCAAACCACTGCACAGAGCAGTGTCCCATCTGGCCTGCGCTGATGTGACGTTGAATGTTGTAGCCTGGAGAACATTGAACCACAGTTTTTAGACATAGAAGAAAAAATGTTATTGTTCCCCTAAGCAAACACTTAAGCTCAGCTTTAAACAGTGCTGTAAAATAAAAGCTGTGCTGTCATTGTTTGCTATGGGGAACAAGAAACTGTATTTATTTATTTATTTAGTTTTAATAGTTTAGGCCCAATGTTTGTTGCTTGGTGTGTATAAGTGTATATGTGTGTGAGTGTAAAGGGAGTAGACCTGAGTTCTGCCACCAAGGAGAAAAGACATTGGAGCGATTAAGGCCGGCTTCACACTTGTGATTAACTCGCACGAGTGCAACGCGAGAAATTCTCGCATTGCACTCGGACACATATTAATCAATGAGGCAGCTCCCATCTGCTATTTTTTGCTCAGTCTAAATCGGACTGAGAAAAAAAATCGCAGCATGCTGCGTTTTGGTGAGTTTCTCGCACAAGTCTTTTCAATGCAAGTCTATAGGTGCGTGAAAAAATAGGATCTCAAACGGACGGCACACACACCATCCTAGTGACATCCGTTTTTCTCAATACATTTCACGCATGTAGCAGAGAACAATGTAAATGCTCCTGTACATAAGAGTACATGAATAGCAGCTGCTGAGGAAAAAAACTGATTGCACACTGACAGCATACTGACAGCATACTGATGAAAAGTGAACTAAAATCGTCCGACTTTCTAGCATGAGAATCGGACCGATTTTACACACGCAAGTGTGATTCCAGCCTAAGAGAGATAGAAGCCTGGGGAAAGTTCAGTGTCTCCTGTATGGGATGGTGAAAATTAGCATCAGGAACATTTGTCTTCAGGAAAAAGAAATTTTACAGTAGAGCATGATTGGACTTGATTGAAATCCAAGTAGTGTAACCTCAGGGGTATTACATGATTTATAATATCTCTAGGATATCATCATCCAATTCCAAGTCTTTTTCTATTTCTTCTTTGTTATTTTCATACTGAGATTCTTCATTATCTTTGTCACTGACTGGTGTCTTTACTTTCTCCAGGATCAATTTCTGAGACTTATTTTGAACTTCCAGCATTTCTTCTACGCGGTTGACTTTGCCCTCACTTTTCATGCTATCTTCCCTTATATTGACATTTTCTTTTGATGTATCAGTAAGATCTTCTTTTGTAAAGATGGCTCTGTCTTCTGTTTTGTTGTTTTGATTTATCAGTTGTAGAGTTTTATTTTTTGGTGGTAACAATATTTTTTGAGCATCAACTTTATTACTCTTAGTTTGGTTAAATGTCCCGGATTCCGAAGCTTTTAGTGCCATATGGTTTTCACTGCTTTTTGTTTGCTGTTTGGTGTTTAGTTCTTGTATGTTTAATTGGATTTCTTCTATTCTTACATTTTTTTGTAGGTCTTCTTCATCAGATGTTGATTTGAACACATCTTCTGGTAAATACTGTATATTTTCCAGATTTCTAATCTCTTTTTCATTATCTTTTAGTTCGGAATACAATTTTTTTAATTTCTGCATGGCCTTCAGTGTACTTTGTTTGTCAGTGTCTAGAAAAAAACCCAAAAATAAATTATTATAACATTATATATCAGTCTATGCAATGCCTGCTATATGCAGATGATTTCTTAGGCGGGCTTTGCACACTACGACATCGCAGGTGCGATGTCGGTGGGGTCAAATTGAAAGTGACGCACATCCGGCATCGCAGGCGACATCGTAGTGTGTAAAGCCTAGATGATACGATTAACGAGCGCAAAAGCGTCGTAATCGTATCATCGGTGCAGCGTCGGCGTAATCCATAATTACGCTGACGCGACGGTCCGATGTTGTTCCTCGCTCCTGCGGCAGCACACATCGCTGTGTGTGAAGTCGCAGGAGCGAGGAACATCTCCTACCGGCGTCACCGCGGCTTCCGTAGGATATGCGGAAGGAAGGAGGGGGGCGGGATGTTTCCATCCCGCTCATCTCCGCCCCTCCGCTCCTATTGGCCGCCTGCCGCGTGACGTCGCTGTGACGCCGCACAAACTGCCCCCTTAATAAGGAGGCGGGTCGCCGGCCAGAGCGATGTCCCAGGACAGGTGAGTCCATGTGAAGCTGCCGTAGTGATAATATTCACTACGGCAGCTATCACAAGGATATCGCTGCTGCGACGGGGGCGGGGACTATCGTGTGCGACATCGCAGCATCGGCTTGCGATGTCGCAACGTGCAAAGTACCCCTTAGTGGCAACTAGTGATGAGCGAGCACTAAAGTGCTTGTGTGCTTGTTATTTGGATTGAGTTGGTCTGACGCTCTGACCTGCTTGATTCGAGTAACGAGTATAAAGGAAGTCTATAGGGAACGCAAGCATTATTCAGGCAGACCCTGCTAGAGAACAGGGGAGGACAGAAAAATGCATGGGGAAGATGCCTGGACTCTCTCTGACTCCCAGATCTTTGTGGGAAAGTAAAAATTATATATTTTTTTTTTTTTAAAAAGCATGGGTTCCCTCCAATTTTTGATAACCAGCCAAGGTCAAGAATACCTATCTACTGGTTATCAAAAATAGAGAGAACCCCAGGCCATTTTTTTTAAAACATTTATTTATAAATAATTTAAAAAAATGACGTGGGGTCCACCGCATTTTTAATAACCAGCTAAGATAAAGCAGACAGTTTTGGGCTGGTATTATTAGGCTGGGAAGGTCCATGGTTATTAGACTCTTCGCAGCTTAAAAATATCAGCTCGCAGCTGCCCGCGAATTATCACATCACATTAGATGCACCAATTCTGGTACTTTGCCCTTGCTCTTCCCGATTTGCCCTGGTAAGGTGTCAATCAGGGTAATACTTATTCAGGTTGATGTCAGCTAAGAATTGTCAAATTGTCAACTGACATCAAGCTCTGGTGTTAGTAATGAAAAGGCATCCCCTGACTCTGTACTCCAACCTATGGAGCCTCATTGGTGAACGAGGGATAGTGTGGGGGAGTCTCTATTCAAATAAACTATTTTTCTTGTGTGTGTCTTTTTTTTTTTACTTTACAAGGTAATCGTGAAGAACCAGAATTGGCGCAACTAATATATGTGCCAATTCTGGGGCAGCTGCAGGCTATGTTTAGGGTGGGAAAGGGCCAAATAACCATGGGGATTCCCATCCTGACAATACCAGCCCACAGCTGTCTAATTTGCCTTGGCTGGTTATCAAAAATGGGGGAGTCTCCACACTGTTTTTTGTAATTATTTATTTAATAAATTAAATCATCCTAAAAACTCCCTTTAGTGCCACAAGAAAATCACTAAAGGGTGAAAATGTAAAACTCTGCTCTAATCTAAGCTCTCCTTTCTAGATCAACTGTTTGTGAACTGCAATGTTCTGACCTTTGGACGGTAACCATATCGGGGTGCTTGGCATGCTTGATACTGGGCCAAGTATCAGGGATGCTCAAGCGCGATGCTAAAGTCTACGTCACACATGTTTTGCGGCTGATTTTCAGCCACTAAACATGCGGGGATTGCTTGCCAATAATGGTAATACGGTAACCATTATGGCTATTCGCATTGCTGTGATTGTCCATCCACACTGCATCATTGGGTCTCATAAAAACCCAATAATGCAGTGTGGATGGACAATCACAGTAATGCGAATAGCCATAATGGTTACCATATTACTATTATTGGCAAACAATCCCCACATGTTTAGTGGCTCAAAAACAGCCGCAAAACATGCGTGACGTAGACTTTAGCATCGCACTTGAGCATCCCTTATATTTGGCCCAGTATCGAGCGTGCCAAGCACCCCGATGCCCGATCAAGTAATGAACAGTGCCAACTACTCTCGCTTATCACTAGTGGCCACTCTACAATAATAGTTTCATGTATTAAATAAGAACCTATGTGTTTCACACTGTAGATCACCTCTTAGTCACTGTTTATTCTTACTAATAATGGAAAAAAACAGTCAATTATTTTAACTATTGATGGCAAACTAAAATGAATTTAAAGGACTGAAATTGCAAATTATTGCATGATCCCGGTGGGATGAGTTAAATCTTCTTGTATGCCCCTTTTTTTTTTTTGCTTAAAGGGGTTTTCCAAAACCTAATTGAATTGAATATAATTCTCTATGTAATATAAAAAACTAATATATTTCATTAACAATTCCTTACCCTTCCCTCTCTACTTCCTATCTGTGTTTTTTCTTACTTCCAATTACATGCCTTTTGAGTGTCCCAGCATGCACTGGGGATTCTGAAATGAGGTGTAATCAGGGGGCTGGCGCTGCAGTCACTGTTGCAGCTGCTGTCCCCACTCTAAGGGACAAGAGGGATGACCTTTTCAAGGGCTAGGCTGTTTGCTATAGTGAGCATGTGTCAATTGTCTACACCAACGCATGCTCAGATTGCATTTCCTTCTGTCTGCTGCATTACGTTTATTGTGCACTGACCTTGTTGACCCTAAAGAGAAGTGGGAGCACCCTCTTGCTTGTCAATGACCTCTCCGGCTCTAAAGTAAAGTGACCTGTTGGCTTGTCATTTTCCATAAGAACTGGTAAGGGAGAATATTGTCAGTGACAAGCTGTCAAGAGAGCGCTTTCCTGTTGGCTTGTCACTTCTCTTTAGATCCAGTGACGGAGTCCACAGTTAAAAAGAGAAAAGGTAGGTAAAAAGCACTCAACTCACCAGATATATGCCAAAATATAACAGAATAATTTATTAATAAATCAGTGCACTGATTTATTAATAAATTATTCTGTTATATTTTGGCATATATCTGGTGAGTTGAGTGCTTTTTACCTACCTTTTCTCTTTTTGTCGCAGTATTCAGTAGGTTCTGCACCCTCACTTACAATATTCATTGTGATCTATTCAGCTGTGCAGCCCTGCTTCTCTTTTGTTGGAGTGCACAGTCAGTGACAAGCCAACACAAGAGCTCTCTCCTGGCGACTTGTCACATCTCTTTAGATTCATCAGTGGAGCACATACTAAGCATGCATCAGTATTGACAACTGGTGCATTCTTATTATAGCAACACCCAAGAAAAAAAAGCAAAAATGAGCAAATATGGCAAAATAAATACCATAATTTTTTTTTTTGTTTTTATAAGATGCACCCGATTATAAGGCACACTCCAAAGGTGCACTCCAAAGTTAGAGAAAAAAAAAGGAAAAACAAATATGGGGTTTGTCTTATAATCCAGTGGTGTCTTACCAGAGGGGGACGGCAGTGGTGTTGGAGTGGGGTCACAGGAGGCAGGGTCAGTGCTGGAGTATGGCGATGCTGCGAGCGGTGCAGTGGATGTCCCAGATGCTCATTGCATGCGCTGTGAGGCAGGAGGAACATCCAGAAATTTTCAGAGGAGCTGGCTTCAAAGAAATGGCTCCTGGAGTTGGCGCATGCACAGATTGAGCTATCGGTTCAATGATAAGCTGAGATCATATCAGCGGACGTGCCAGCTTCGGGTGCTATTTTCATTTTAAGTACGCTGCTGGGAGATCAATGTGCCAAATTTGATGTGGGCACAGATGAAATCTTGAGTCAAGAGCCCCATCTATCTGCGCATGCACCCACTCCGGGCGCCATTATTTGAAGCCTGAACCGCCGACATTTCAGGAGGGCAGCTCCTGCCTCACAGCCCGCAGCACAGCTTACAGCACCGCACACCACCCATCGCATCGCCCCTGCATCCTGTGACCCCTCTCCACCACCGTTCGGTAAGCTACATTTGGCTTCTAAGACGCACCCCTCATTTTGCTCACAAATTTTTAGGAGGAAAAGGGCATTTTATAATATGAAAAATAAAGTAATTAACAATAATCCATGAAAATAAATTGGGTACTTAGTTAACATTATTTTGATTTAAAAAAGCATAAAAGCCATCCCAACACGTCAAGGTCCTAGCATCAAAATATTGAAAACCTTACCATAATATGTCTAGTAATGTAAATGTGACTAAAGATTGAGTAGGATCAGGGCCCAACATGGAAACTACATAAATGTAATGTCCAGTTCAAAGAATGGGAGGCCACACTCTTGTTTGCATTACTGCCAAAAAACACCAAGAAAACCAAAAGAAATGAACTAGAATCTAGTGTGTATGAGCTTAGTATAGCAGAAAATAGCACAGTCCCTCAAATTGTTGTCCCTGATGATGATGATTTGAGGATCAGCACCCACTGTGGCAATGACCGCAGCATCAGCCCCATGATGATGTCTCGTTTGAGAATCCATAGTACATGATGAGAGACTCAAACAGCGTAAGGCCTCCGACACACTCACGTGAAAATCACGCACGTGCCGAGAGACACGTATTTTCCCTGCGTGTTGCATGCAGGTAAATATGTGTCTCTGGTACATGCGGGCCACGTGTGTTCTCTGCATGCTATCTGTGATAACATACGCAGAACAGGTTATTTACATACTCACGTGGTCCTTCCTGCCGTCCGTGGTGCTGATCTTCGGTCTCCAGCCCTCCCGTCTCCCCGCTGCTGCTGCTGCCAGGCAGTGAAGTGAATATTAAATGAGAATAATGAGCGGCGGTCAGCAGAAAGTGACAGCAGCGGCAGAGACAGGAAGGCAGGAGAAGGTGAGTTCATCTTTTTTTTTTTTTCTCTGACACGTGAGTTTTCTCCGGTGCGTGTCACACGGGACCGCATCCACACTACATCAGTGTGGTACAGGTGCGGCCCGTGTGACACCCGTGATGCCGTAGAAAAACTGACATGTCAGCGTGTAGAAAAACGCACACACGTACAAACGCACACGGACACACGTTCCGTGTGGTTTTACGTGTGTGTGCCTGCTACAATAGGGTAGCATTGCTGTACATGTCTCCGTGCCGCCGGTACGTGTAAAAAATGGCAAACACGTACCGGCAGCACGAATCTGTGTCGCAAGCCTAATTGGAAGCAAGAGAAAAAAAAAAAGGGTAGAGACATGATTTATTAGTTGAAATGTACTGTATAACAAAAGTGCTTATTTATTTCTATTTTTTTTACATTACACATTAGATTATATTAAATTCAGTTAGGTTTCGAACAAATGAGTTAACTAGAACACACATTCTTATACTGTACCCCAGTGGTATGTGTGTGCAATGGCACTTTTACCTGGAAACTTATGAGTATTTCACAGACATAGTATGCATAATGTAGCTATCAATGAGTAGTAATTGAAATGACACTGCCACCTTGCGGTGAATTACAGGATGGAAAAATACTGAAGAGTGCCTGTATATATTCTGATTGATTGCTCTCAGTGAGAGAAACAAACTTAAGATTTTGTAGTTGTGATACCTTTTAATGGCTAATTAAAATAAAAATAAAATATGATGTTATAAAGCAAGCTTTCGAGACATCTCACGTCTCTTCCTCAGGCATGACGAAGAGACCTGAGATGTCTCGAAAGCTTGCTTTGTAACATCATCATATTTTATTTTTATTTTAGTTAGCCATTAAAAGGTATCACAACTACAAAATTTTAATTTTGTTTCTCTCACTGAGAGCAATCATTTTTCAACTGGCTAACACTGTACCAAAACCTTTTTTCTTTTAACTGTATATATTCTATGTTATACAATTTTACATTATGTTAATAAAGCTATGTAGCGCTTTACCTGCTCTCCGACTCAATGATTCTTCTTAGTGGATATAAATGTATTATTTATAGCATGTAAAGTTGATCAGTGTAAAGTCATAAATATTACAAGCACATTTTGATTTAGGAGTAAAAGCAACATGGCAGCATAAAAAAAAATTACAATTGCAGTGACATGGCGTGGTATTGAGTCATTGTCTACTCACAAAGTAGATTAAAGAAATGTCCCTTTTTGACTTTCTATAGCCCATATGCCCATATGCAAATATTTAAAATAATAAGTACAGCATTAGTCATCCTCCTTTGCTTCAGGTGATTGTTGTTTGCGTGCAGCGGTGATACAGTGGGGGTAAAAAAGTATTTAGTCAGCCACCAACTGTGCACGTTCTCCCACTTAAAAAATCAGAGTCACCTGTAATAGACATCACAGGTAGACCACAACTATGAGAGACAAAATGAGAAAACAAATCCAGAAAATCACCTTGTCTGATTTGGCAATATTTTTTTTGCAGATTATGGTGGAAAAAAAAGTATTTAGTCATCTAAAAACATGCAAGATTTCTGGCTCTTATAGACCTGTAACTTCTTCTTTAAGAGGCTCCTCTGTCCTCCACTCATTACCTGTGGTAATGACACCTGTTTAAACTTGTTATCAGTATAAAAGACAACTTTCCACAACCTCAAACAGTCACACTCCAAACTCCACTATGGTGAAAACCAAAGAGCTGTTGAAGGACACCAGAAACAAAATTGTAGCCCTGCACCAGGCTGGGAAGACTGAATCTGTAATAGGCAAGCAGCTTGGTGTGATGAAATCAATTGTGGGAGCAATAATAAGAAAATGGAAGACATACAAGACCACTGATCTCCCTCAATTTGGGCTCCACACAAGATCTCACCACATAGGGTCAAAATCATCACAAGAATGGTGAGCAAAAATCAAATCCCAGAACCACACGGGGGGACCTAGTGAATTACTTGCATAGGGCTGGGACCACCGTAACAAAGGCTGCCATCAGTAACACACTACGTCGCCAGAGACTCAGATGCTGTAGTGACAGACGTGTTACCCTGCTTAAGCCAGTACATGACCGGGCCTGTCTGAAGTTTGCTAGAGAGAATTTGGATTATCCAGAACATTATTGGGAGAATGTCATATGGTGTGATGACACCAAAGTAAAACTGTTTGGTAGAAACACAACTCGTCGTGTTTTGGGGAGACAGAATACTGAGTAATGGTGGTGTCTCATAGACACCTCTCTATTACTAACCACTGGACATGATGTCAGCTGTCAATTTTCAGCTGATATCAACCCCAAAAGTATTACGCTGATTGCCACAGCACCAAAGAAACTGGGAAGAGACGGGCAAAGCACCAGAACTGGCGCATCTAATGGATGCTCTACTTCTGGTGCATCTGTGGCTTTCTATTTTTCTGCTGGGAAGGGCCAAATTATTTTGGCCCTTCCAATGCAGAGAATACCAGCACCCAGCTGTTTGCTTTACCTTGGTTGCTTATCAAAAATAGGGGGGAACCCACACCATTTTTTAAAATGATTTAAATAAATAGTTTTAAAAACTCTATTTTTGATAAGCAACTAAGGTAAAGCAGACAGCTGAGGGTTGCAGCCCGTAGCTATCTGTTTACCTGTGCTGATTATCACAAATAGGTGGGAGCCTCATTTTCTTTGTATCTTTATTGTTCACAGCAGTGTACAGGCAACTTCTGCATGCACTAATGCTTCTTTATGGGCGGCGCTGCAGTCTTTCAACAAATTTAATTCAGTGCTTATTCTGAGAAAGAATTGGGGAAAGACTTTGAAATGTGGAAATAAAGCACTTTTTTTTCATTCACAAGATGGATTAGGCCATCATCTCATTTACAGCAGCGCAGATTGAGCCACGTTTGCCAAGTTCCTATCTGTTTCTTCAGCCTTAGAGCTTGTGCTCCTTGTGGCAGCTGATATTTGCTTTCATATTGGTTGTGTGTCACACAGCCATACAAGTTGAGCGGCCTGCTTTCTTCACCTTTTTCCTTACATTGGGTAAGACCCCAGTTGCGCTGTTTTTTCCACAGTTTTATAAACAAACTTTATTAGCAAATGAACAGTAGCTAAACTCTATCAGAGACTTCTTTTTTTAAGTTCATGTCCTAGACCCGGTCATCTACTTTTCGGTGCGAACCCCGAACTTTACAGTTCGGGTTCTCTCATCTCTACCAATAACCCCTATAAACTACAAAAAAATAGCAATTTAACAATAGTGAATTATATTTTATTGTAAATGTTGTGACCTTAAAGTTTTGTAATTGCTTTTCTAAAAAGCCAATTGTAATAAATGACCCAGCTATGGCATTATATATCTAATATATAAAGCTGAGTGTATGTGTGTGTGTGCCAAAGGAATCTGCACCGTCGCATTTACAATCACGACATTTTGCACAGACATCTCATGGGACTCAGGGAACATCATAAACTATGTTTTGAGGGGAAAATTTAACCCCACAATTTACAGGTATTCGACAAAAAAAACATGCTTACTTTAAAGTCATTGGTGCTAGGAGCTACAGGTCATTAATAGGAGCTCTGATATGTTCCTATAGGCAATGAAGGACATTCTTAGTATAAGAAGCTTATGTGCGAGGTAATATGATATTGGTCGAGACAGAGACAGACACACACAGAGACAGACACACAGAGACAGAGATATACAGAGACAGACTCACAGAGACAGACAAACACATACAGAGACAGACAGAGACAGAGACACACAGAGATACACGCACAGACACACACAGAGACAGAGACACACAAAGACAGACAGATACAGAGACATACACAAAAAGACACACAAAGACTGACAGAGAGACACACAGAGAGATACAGAAAGACAGAGATTGATACAGAGACAGACAGAGACACAGACACACAGAGACTTAGAGGCACACAGAGACAGAGACACACAGGGATAGACACAGAGACACAGACATAGAGCTACAGACACACAGAGACAGAGGCACACACACACAGACACAGAGAGAGAGAGAGAGGCAGACAGAGATGGAGACAAACAGACTGAGAAGAAGACAGATAGAGAGGGAGGCAGACAGAAAGAGACAGACAGAGAGGTAGACAGAGAGAGGGAGAGTGAGAGAGACAGAGAGTCACTTAGTTACTATCCCGAACAACACCAGTTACTACAGCTAGTTATAATATAATTCAACAAAGCCTTACCTGAGTCTGTTATGGTGTCCGTTATAGGTGGACGTGTACTTGAGACTTGTATACTTTGATTCCCATTAGTTTTATTAAAGTATTGTGGTAAGGACACCGATATAGGGCTTACTGTTGCATTCACTGAAGTATTTGATTGTGTTATTGCTTTTTTAGGGAAATTTTCATTTTGTTTTGTTACTTGTGCCGTTTTTTCTATCAGGTTGACTTTACGTTTATTGCAAAGCTCACTCAACATATTAATGACATTCATACATTGAGTCCTACGTGGAAATAAAACACATTTTTAGTAAGGCGAATCAAAATGACTCTACAGTTTAAAGAGTAACCGTGATTTAATTATTATTTTTTTTTATATATATAAATCAATAGTACAACATGAAAATCGAAAACGTAATGTATTTTAATAGGGAAATTGGTATCTTTCTCCTCCTGAATTGATCACTGATTCTCAAAATTCTCAATTCTGAGGTAAAATTTGTATTCAGTGAAAATGTTCCCTTTACTGAGATAGGAGATGGCAGTTGGTGCTCATACAGTTCTAATTGGCGCTAAAGGGGAACTTGCAGCAGCATGTCTGTTTCTGCCGCTAGCTATTCCTTCCTCATCCTCACATTAGAATGTTGGGCACTGCAGCATGAGGCTGTGTAATGGTGCCGTACTCACGGAATCAAGCGTTCAGCTGTTCCAGGACTCTGTGTAGCCACTCCAGGTGGTGCTCTGCTAGCAACGTGGTCAAGTTCAAGATGATCCAAATGTAAGAAGGAAGCGGCAACTCACTCTGGTGAATGGCAATCTTTATTCTGCAAGTGCAGACATTAATACAGTAGGGGGGAGAGAGGGTGGTGCGGGGACAGCAGACGGACGACAGCTGTTTCGCGCTGTGGCTAGCGCTTTGACGAGTCCTAGTCTGAGTCATCAGCTGACTTCCTTTATGTGAGTCATAGATGCTGACGTAGTGAGGTTAAAAAACACAACGTTGCTGTGTGACAAATTACCTATACAAGACTGCAACCAAGGTATGTAAAAATGGATACAGCGTCATTATTAGAACACAAACAAAAATTTCAAGTTTTACCCAAAGCTATTATTCAAATATTAGGACTCGTCAAAGCGCTAGCCACAGCACAAAACGGCTGTCGTCCGTCTGCCGTCCCCGCACCCCCCTCTCTCCCCTACTGTGTTAATGTCGGCACTTGCAGAATAAAGATTGCAATTCACCAGAGTGAGTTGCAGCTTCCTTCTTATATTTGGACCGTCCTCATCTTCCTCCACTGTCCTGAAACACCATCTCAGTAATGTAGTAAAGACAAAATCCCTTTCGGCGCTTCCGGAGGATAAATGGATTATCAGTGCAAGTTTGCAAAAACTTCAAGAACAAGGGTTTATTAAGGGTTCAATAAAAAACGGACATTTACGGACAACGCGTTTCAGCTAACAAAAGCCTTCATCAGGTGTAGTTTACCAGTAATGTAAAAATCTGTTTTCACTGAATACATAAGAATAATAAATTTTATTTCTTTAGCTCCAATATATTTTGCTCTTTACAATTTACTATATGCTGCACTTTACAATTTAAAGGGGACATGTAAAGATATCAGACATTACAGAGTAAAGGGGGCTCTACACGCTATGATATCGCTAGTGATATCGCAAGCGAGCGTACCCGCCCCCATCATTTGTGCGTCACAGGCAAATCGCTGCCCGTGGTGCACAATATTGCTAACACCCGTCACACATACTTACCTTCCTAGCAACGTCGCTGTGGCCGGCAAACAACCTCTTTGTTAAGGGGGAGGTTCGTGCGCCGTCACAGCGACGTCACACAGCGGCCGACCAATAGAAGCGGAGGGGCGGAGACCAGCCGCATTATCGACACGCCCACCTCGTTGCCGGAGGACGCAGGTAAGCTGTTGTTTGTCGTTCCCGGGGTGTCACACGTAGCGATGTGTGCTGCCTCAGGAACGACGAACAACCTACGTCCACAACGACCAACGAGATTTTGAAAATGAACGACGTGTCAACGATCAACGATTAGGTGAGTATTTTTGATCGTTAACACTCGCTCCTAGCTGTTATACGCAACGACGTCGCTAACGATGCCGGATGTGCGTCACAAATTCCGTGACCCCGACGACATATCGTTAGATATGTCGTTGCATGTAACGGGGCCATTACACAATTCAATAGCTTCTAAGAGGAGTTTCTCTGCTCATAAACTTACAATCTATTCGGTAATATTGGAGGCATAAAAGGTAAATGGTAAAAAGTGCTTGTATTTTATGGTGCAGCTTTCAATATAATTAATAGGGTATTCAAATAAGGCTGCACGGTCATCAGCCAGTATGTACAAGTGCTATTTAGTGCATGGAGGGTGAAAACAGATGTTATAAGGGACCACAGTCTGAGGAGAATTTACAAATGGCAAAAAAGAATAGTTAGATAAGTAAAGTGATAGACCAGTTTAAATAAAGACATTTTTAGGACATGCTTGAAACTTTGGATACTGGAAATGCAACATATTGTCGATTTGGGTAGTGCATTCCAGAGAACTGGAGCAGTATGAGAGACGTTTTAGAGATGGGAGTAGGAAGCTCGGATTATTGCGGTTATTACTCTTAGGTCATTAGCAGAACAGAGAGGATGGGTAGGGTGGTAGACAGAGATGTAAGAGGTTACAGAACTGTGGAGAACTTTGTGACTGAGATAAGTTGTACACTGTAGTGAATGGGCAACCAGTGCAATAACTGGCACAGGATGGAGGCATGAGTGTAATGGTTTGACAGGAATATGATCCTCACTGCTGCATTCAGGATGGATACAGATTTTACCCATGAATTGAGAGTGAAAGATTATTTCAGAGGTGAAATAAGTAAATTTCTAAATATTTCTTGAAGATAAATGATATAATTACTTATTTTCATCTTATTTTGAAATATTCTATTGATTTATGAAATAAATAAAAGAATGATGGCCACTCTTTCTCTTTCATTTAATATATTTCTTTATCAAGAGTCTTGCTATCAACTATGCAATAGATAAAATACTCCTTCATTTGTATCTCCTTAGTACTCTGAATCTCAAACAAGCTGGATGTACTATCCATGTCTCTGTTGGCTTCTTTGCCCATACCCAAGCAGAAAAGACGTCACAAGCATTTGTGCAGCAGCTGAGGATAGACTAGTCTAATTGAGTAGGTGGACTAGATGACAATTTTTCTATCATTAACATGTCTATAGATCCTATGAAGTTCATGAGTTTTCATTTTTGGTCTTGAAATTTCAATGATGAAGAGTGTATATACTGTATTTGCAGCAACCCTCGCGTGATTTTATTTAACAATATGAGGTAATACTAATCTAAAAAAAATATCTTTGTCTAACTCCTTAATAAAAAATTATGGTCTTTGTTTCTTTCTAGATGTATGTCAGCAGTTGGTTACTACATTATGCTATTGGTGCCATTATTAAGAGGATTATATTTTTAGGTGTGTATTATCTTCTAACTTACGACTGAGTAGAAAACTTTTCCAGAAGTCTTGATTGATTATTTTCAAACTGCTCCATTACAGATCGAAGCTGCTCAAAACGTTGCTTCAAATTTTCATGTTCCGCTGGAGTGTTAAAAAAAGTATTAGAAACATTATCTCATTCTTAGAAAGACAAGATGACATACTTAAAACTTTCCCTGATATAATCAGATTTCAGATGTTGTTTAGATGTTTTAAGTAGGTTAAAGAAAAAACACTAAGGGTGGCTTTACACGCTGCAATATTTGTCCCGATATCGCTAGTATGCGACCCGCCCCGATTGTTTGTGCGAAACGGGCATATCGCTGCCCGTCGCGCACAAAATCGTGCACCCGCGTCACACATACTTACCTGCATAGCGATGTCGCTGTGACCGGCGTACCGCCTCCTTTCTAAGGGGGCGGTCCGCTCGGCGTCACAGCGACGTCACTGAGCGGCTGCCCAATGAAAGCGGAGGGGCGGAGATGAGCGGGACGAACATCCCGCTCACCTCCTTCCTTCCGCATTATGGCCGGCGGCAGGTAGGAGATGTTCCTCGTTCCTACTGGGGTCACACACAGCGATGTGCACTGCCGCAGGAATGAGGAACAACAACGGGAAAGCGATAGTATCGATAATTGGGAGCGGACCCCAATGTCAACGAGGAGCGATTTTGGACGTTTTTGCAACGATCCAAAATCGCTCCTTGGTGTCACACACAACGAGATCGCTACAGCGGCCGGATGTGCGTCACAAAATCCGTGACCCCTACGAGATCGCTGTAGCAAAATCGTAGTGTGAAAAGCCCGCTTTAGTTAAACACTAAGGAGAAAAGACAAAGTTTGATTCTTGTACAAGCTCTGGGACAATGTAGTAAAGGTTAAATAGTTAATATCGTTAAAAAAAGAACTACAGCATTTTTCGTTTTATAGGATGTACCGGATTATAAGATGCACCCTGTCATCCAAGAGCTCCATCTGCACACGAGCTGACTCCCGGCACCATAATTTGAAGTCGGTACTGCGGACAGACTAGGACACCCGCCATACAGTCTGCACAGGAATCCTTACGCACAGAGGGTCAGCCAGCAGGCCACCCACCCACGTGCACAGAGAGGCAGCCGACCGCTGGCACCGACAGGCACCCTTCTTCCCGCACACAGAACCGCACAGACAGCCCTCGCCAATTCACCTCCTGGTAAGCTATATTTGGATTTTAAGACACACCCCTCATTTTCCTCCCAAATATAATCCGAAAAATACGGTATGTTTATTAAGTTAAAATGAGGGATGGGGAATGATAAAGAGAATGGGGTATATATAAAAACATAATTCAAGATCCAGTCAGCCCCAAATGAGTTAATTTTCCCTTTTGACCCTGATTCTCAATCCCGTGTACCAAACATTCAGAATATAATTTCACACAGCTATATAATTAATTATTATTATTAGTTTTCTAAAGATGAATCAACACACTTTTTGAAACCATTAAGGGCTCCTGCTGTGACCAACTCTTCAGGTAGACTACCTCTACAGATTCATAGTTCATAGGCAGCAGACAGGGGAAGGAATAGATAGCAAAACCCCACCCACATATTAGCTATTCGGCAGCTGCTACCAATCAAAAAGCTGTACATTTCAGTAACTTTACTTGCCTGTATTTAAAAAACTATACATCCAATCTGACAATTAAAGGTATGTATAGAATCAGCAAGATAGTGCCAGTGTAGCACTGGCTTTATGCTATATAGGGAAATCCTAGTGATTAGTATGCTTTAATTCCAGTAAATATCTGGGTTGTTAAAATCTCAGAAAAATCACATAGAACTATATCAAAAAAACTCTCCAAAAGGAGCCAAGACAGATGATGTATGCACACACAGAATGTGGTGAGCCTTCCTCATAAAGATGGCTGCAGCCCAGATGCACGATGCTGATGATACAGCCACTCAAACCTCCACACTAAAGGGGAGGGTGAGCTGCTTAGCATAAGACATGCAAACTCATAAGGCTTGCACTGGGAGCCCATCATATAATGAGTGAAATGCACAGTGTCTGAACTGTAACCTATAAATGACGCCAAAAACCTAGGTCAGGCGGGTCCATCAGCACTATATATGTGCATCTCACACAGATACGCGAGATGCACAGTGTCTGAACCATAGCCTATAAATGACGCAAAATACGAAGTTAAGGTGGGTCAGTTAGCACTATATGAGTGCATAACACATGACAGGCTCACCATTTTATCATCTGAATTCCAAAGTCCACACACCTCCTGCAAAATGGATAAAATGTGCCATACCTGAAATAGTGAGATATTAGTTTTATGAGGAAGGCTCACCACATTCTGTGTGTGCATACATCATCTGTCTTGGCTCCTTTTGGTGAGTAGTTAAAATCTCCTATAATCACTATAGTAGCAGCCTGTGCAGGTCGCCCTATCTGATTTATACAGCCGACTTAAAACTTCTCAATGATATTAGGGGGGTATTTATATATTACACCAAAAATTACTTACTCAGCACTAAGCTCCTTTTGTAATTTCACATAACGTTTAATAAAACCACAAGAAAAGAAAAGAAGTCTTTAAATTTTGCTAGTTAATAAAAATAACCATCTCATGAAGCCAAAGTTCCTGCAATATAAAAGTTTATTATAACAATGCTTCAAGACAAGATTAGTCAAACAATCAAAAAATCAATGGATATATAGAGTGCAGAGGGGGAATAGATAAGACCCCACAAGCCCCTGGATAGATGTTTAGTAATATATTGGGTAAGTTGTACTGTTCAAAAGGGCAGAGTAAAAAGGCAGGTGCAGAAAAAATTGCCCTAGTTAAATAGCCATGCCACAACAGTCAAACTTCAGTGTGAAAACTCACCCATGTTTAGTAAATTGAAGACCAGCGTTGCAAGTGGGGACCAGCGTCCCGACACGTGTTTCACATCTCAATGCTTCTTCAGGGGACAGAATTACAGCATAAGGAGCTGATGTTATGCAAAGCTCCCACTGTATACACAGAGGACAATAACAGTAAGAGAACCTGGTCCCAAAGAATTCTCTCACTGTGTACACAAGTATGATTTACCCAAAATAATATCAATTGTATCCAACCAATGTCTAAAAGTGTGTACGCCAGAATGTGATAATCATAATCTAAAACATCTAACAACGTTAAGAAATGTCAACAAAATATGCATATGGTCATAAAGCACAGAGGTGATATAATTCAAACAAGACGTGTTGTCTAATAGAGCGCTTTGTTATGCCCAGACATACTATGGTGGAGGTCCGTACTACTCCGAAGCTTTTGCTTTCTTGGCCAGTGTCCCCTGATGAGTAAGCTATTTACAAAACGCGTCAGGAAGCCCAGGAGCGTATAAGGTCAGATAGTTGCCTTTGAGGGGTATTGTGAGGCTGCTGTTTTGCTTCCCCCCTCTATTAGATTGCCTCCTGGTCTTTGGGACCAGGTTGTCTTACTGTTATTGTCCTCTGTGTATACAGTGGGAGCTTTGCATAACATCAGCTCCTTGTGCTGTAATTATTGGTTGGTTTTACAAGCATTTATGTTGTGTGTGCAAAATATTTTAATCTGTGATTATTAAAAGTTATATTTTATTATTTGTCTTCACACATTTTGGTTACACCAGTTGCTTGGCTTTTTTCATATGAACGTGGTGAGCAACAACACACGATTTCTAATTTTTGTAATTTCACCCAAAAAGTTTCACCTTCTCCTCAATCTTTCTCCCTATTGCCGCTATAAAGGCTGCTTTACACCAGACAATCTATCGTGCGATAGATCGTCGGGGTCACGGTTTTTGTGACGCACATCCGGCATCGCTGGCGATGCCGGCCTGTGTGACACCTCCTAGCGACGCAGTATCGCTCACAAATCGTGAGTCGTGTACTGCTCGCTAGGTTCCATAATATCGTTTAATTTAGTTGTTCATCGTTTCCGGGGTAGCACACGTCGCTCCGTGTGACACCCCGGGAACGATGAACAGCAGCTCACCTGCGTCACGCGGCCTCCGCCGGCTATGTGAAGGAAGGAGGTGGGCGGGATGTTTACATCCCGCTCATCTCCGCCCCTCCGCTTCCATTGGCCGGCGGCCGTGTGACGTCGCTGTGACGCCGAACGTCCCTCCCACTCCAGGAAGTGGACGTTCGCCGCCCAC
This sequence comes from Anomaloglossus baeobatrachus, assembly GCF_048569485.1. Taxonomy (NCBI): domain Eukaryota; kingdom Metazoa; phylum Chordata; class Amphibia; order Anura; family Aromobatidae; genus Anomaloglossus; species Anomaloglossus baeobatrachus. Next base: position 459,069,084 of record NC_134356.1, read on the forward strand.
AGCGAGGTCGCACGAGAGGTAAGTATGTGTGACGGGGGTTACTGACTTTGTGCGACACGGGCAGCGATTTGCCCGTGACGCAAAAAGGACGGGGGCGGGTACGATCGATTGTTAAATCGCACAATCGGTCGTACCATGTAAAGCAGCCTTAACACTCGCGTTCACATTCAGACATACTCCTCCTCTATTAACCGTCTTTTGAAAGAGAATAAAACCAGGAAGATTTACAGCCCAATCATATGAAGACTCCAACTATGTCTCAGCCTGGGTATGTTGTATGCTAAAGTATAAAGTAAAGTTTATATCTGTGAGTATTAGCCTTTAAAATATTGTACTAAAGCTGTATTACATGGAATCATCTTCTCTGTTTGATAAAAATCAATTTTTCCAGATGCCAAAAATTAGCCAAGGGTTAAACCACTATGACATAGATTGGATTAATTTATGGTCTAGCAAGCAGAAATACAGCAGCTGAGTAAATATCCAGACAGGTCAGTCAGGACAAGCTTTTGGTCTTAAATAGATATAATTTGCTCTCAAGAAGAAATATCTTTACAGAAATAGTAACAAATGAAAACTGTCTGCTCATATTAGATCATTTGGGTCCTAGATGGTTTTCCTGTAACTGCAATATGGATCTAATTACCATAAGATTAAGTAAATTGGATGACTGGAGTACATAGCTACCTTACTCGCTCTATTACGAGTCCCATAAAAAGATTTAATTTACCATCTCACACAATGGATTTGGTTGTCCATAATTAAAAACGATCTGATTTGGCAGACACAGTCCTTTATTTTAAAATGTTTAACACTTAAATACTGGAAAAAATGTAGTCATCATCTAGCTGAATTTGCTGATAGATATGGGTCTGATTTAGCAGAGATAACGAGTGGGCAGTTTACTGCAGAATATAAGACCTGCCCCGAAAATTAGCCCTAGTGGGAATTTTTGGGCTTTTTTTGAGTATAAATTAAAAGATAAGCCCTACTCCAAAAATAAGGCCAGTTGAGGTTCTATAAGGAGGTGTCTAAGCAGCTAAAAAAGTGATACTGCATCTAGTCACCAGTGGGAGCCAACCGCTGTAGAACACAGGGGGACCTTACAGTTTTGTATGTGAGAGCCCATTCACTTGCAACTGTAATTGTTTGGGGTCTGGTAAGTGGGATTCTTGGGGGGGGGGGGGTTATTCAGTTGTAAATTTAGCAGTACATAGAGAAAAATATATGTAAGCAGGTAATTTAAACCTTTGTAAGTGTAGTATGTACCCACCACTATAGGACTGGGTCTGCACCACGAGAACAGCAGATCAGATAAGAAAATGTGCATCTGAACCAATAATAGGATTAATACAAAAGATTGATGTTCCAGAACATGATGACATGTTATATTTGAACAAATGTTGATTTTTTTTTTGTTTTTGTTCAAGAATAATTGTGAATTGTTATTCATGGGAAGACATAAGACATCCCCTGAAAATAAGCCCTAGTGCATCTTGTGAAGCAAAAAATAATGCAAGATCATGTCTTATTTTGGTGGAATAACCCAGTTTTATAAGAGGAGGTCGTAAGACATAAGTAGAGAAGTTGTCATTAATGAACTATGTGACGCCATGACTTTGGGAATGAATGCATCAAATGAGATACCGCCTCCATACAAGATCCTTATCTATGCTAAATGAAATTGGCTAATTTCCCAAAATAATTTTGTAATTTTATTTTGCTTACAGCCAAAAGATAGTTTTGTCAGTCATATACCATAGAACGGCTGGCGGTATATGTTTACTGAAGCAACTAGAATTTGTGCTCCCAGCGGCCAGAGCAAGCAAAATGGCTCTCGTTACACTAAAGGCCCCGTCACACACAGAGGTAAATCTTTGGCAGATCTGTGGTTGCAGTGAAATCATGGACATATTGTTCCATTTGTACACAGCCACAAACCTGGCACTGATTGTCCACAATTTCACTGTAACCACAGATCTGCCGCAGATTTATCTCTGTGTGTGACGGGGCCTCAGGCTACGTTCCCATGATGAACTTTTGGGGAGTTTTGATGTTTCAAAATTTTTGCACTGTTTCTGCACCTATTATTTAACCCCTTCACGACCATGGACGGATCTTTCCGTCATGAATAGTGTCCCGGTAAGCCCCGCCCCCTGCCGCGGGCAGGCGGCGTGGATCGGCACACATATCAGCTGTTTTCAACAGCTGACATGTGTGCCTACATGTTCCGAGTGGAATCGCATTCCACCCGGAACATTAACCCCTTAGATCTCGCTGCCAAAGTCTGGCAGCGAGATCTATATGCGCGCGGCCATCTTTTTTACTTACCGCCGCCCCTCCGGACGTCACGTGAGTGATCACGTGACGTTCGGTGGTTGCCATCATAGCACAGGGTCATGTGATGACGCCTGGTGCTACGAAGTTTCACTTTCATTCTTCCTCGGCACGGAGCAGAAGAAAGAAGGTGACTATTTCTGCTGTTTACAGCGGTATAGCTGTGATCAGCAGATAGCGATCAGCAATCGGATTGCTTATCGCTATAGCCCCCTAGGGGGACTAGTAAAATAAAAAAAGTAAAAAAAAAGTTTTAAAAAATTAAAAAAAAAACAAAAAACCTAAAAGTTCAAATCACCCCCTTTCCCCCCATTGAAAATTAAAGGGTTAAAAAATAAATGAATATACACATATTTGGTATCGCCGCGTTCAGAAATGCCCGATCTATCAAAATATAAAATCAATTAATCTGATTGGTAAACGGCGTAGTGGCAAAAAAATTCCAAAACGCCAAAATTACGTTTTTTGGTCGCCGCAAGTATTACGCAAAATGCAATAACAGGCGATCAAAACGTAGCATCTGCGCAAAAATGCTACCATTAGAAACATCAGCTCGAGATGCAAAAAATAAGCCGTCACTGAGCCATAGATCCCAAAAAATAAGAACGCTACGTGTTTCGGAAAATGGCGCAAAACGTGCGCCACTTTTATTGGACAAACTTGTGAATTTTTTTTAACCCCTTAGATACAAGTAAACCTATACATGTTTGGTGTCTACAAACTCGCACCGACCTCAAGTATCATACCCTCACATCAGTTTTACCATATAGTGAACACCGTGAATAAAACATCCCAAAAACTATTGTGCCATCACACTTTTTTTGCAATTTTTCCACACTTGGAATTTTTTTGCTGCTTTCCAGTACACCATATGGTAAAACTTATGGTTTCATTTAAAAGTACAACTTGTCCCGCAAAAAACAAGCCCTCATATGGCAAGATTGACGGAAAAATAAAAAAGTTACGGCTCTCGGAAGAAGGGGAGCAAAAAACAAAAACGCAAAAACGGAAAGTGCCCCGGGGCTGAAGGGGTTAAATTATGTGCCTGAGGTTTACATTATGTGTTGTTTTTTAACATGTGTTTTTGTATCTTTTTGGTGTGTCATGCTCTAATTAAATCTGCTTTATTTTTTATATTTCCAGGTATTTGACAACATTTTGATATTATGTGCGGATTACATGCATGTTTAATATATTTCCGCCACGGATACACACTAAAAAAGCATGTTCTATTTTTTTACCTGCGAATGTTCCGCACCTAATGCAAGTCTACGGGGAAAATCTGACTATAAAACCCTTCATGTCCAGAAAAGAAATTGATATGTTGTGGATTTTAAACACACATCACAGTAAAAAAGAAGCACAGGGGCAGATTCCTATAAATCCATCCACTTTGCTGGAACTGTGAGATGCTGCATTTTTGATACAGTGAAAATACACAGCATCAAAAGGTCATTGTGAAAGAAGCCGGAAATAGTAAAAAAAAAAAAAGCTATGCATGTAATCAATCGTATTCTCTTAGAAAATCATGTTCCCTGGTTATTCTTACTATACAACAAACAATGTAAAAACAAAGCTCATAGAACAATGGTGCAGTTGTGGAGTTGCAATAAAACAGGCTCTTATATAGTTACTAGATGGTGGCCCGATTCTACGCATCGGGTATTCTAGAATTTACGTATTGTGTAGTTCATGTATGATTTTTGTTATATATATATATATATATATATATATATATATATATATATATATATAAAGCTGAGTGGAGGATACCGGGCACCGCCGATCCCTGTATGGCTGACAAAGCTGTGCTTTCAGGCAGGTGGAGACCTGGGTGCGTGTCCCAAAGCAAAGGCGATACAAGATCCACAATGTAGAGATGAAAGGTCGCACTCCAAAGGTCGAATAAAGAATTTCTTTTTATTCCACGATCACATCAGGGGTACAGGTAGTGAGGGAGGATGAGGGTGTGCCACGTCGGACGACGGCAGACGTTTCGCAAGTGAACTTGCTTCTACGGGTCCAGTGCATGCAAAGGTGCTGCATCCGCCCTTTAATAACAGGTGAATTGGGTGCAGCATCCTTGCGTGAGTATAGTGCGAATTAAAAACATATACCAGCTGTACATATATCAGATTCACATAGAAACTTATTACATATCAATTCCAAAATGGATTATAAATAATCAATCATTACATACATGGGTATAATTAGAGTAAAAAATTAAATATACTGTTCATTATAGTCTAACAAAAGACATCTCAAAGAACACTATAGAAAACAGGCTTATAGGAAAAGACCAGCATTATAGGAACACTGACAAGTCATTTTTGTCGTTCAGGCCCAGGGGACCGAGAGCATTTAAGTCTATAATCAGTCTCGATTCTTTTCTAAGTAAAGAACGATGCATATCACCTCCTGAGGGACAGGGATTAATTTTTATTATGCCTGCAAATTTTAGAAGGCGTGGGTTACCACTATGATGTTCCTGCATATGGGCAATTAAACGTGGAGAACCTATCCCGGAGGTTATAGACTTAAAATGCTCCCGAAATCGAACATATAAAGGCCGAATTGTTTTACCTATATAATATTTTTGGCAAGGACAAAAAATAACGTATACCAGATAATTAGACTTACATGTGATAAGATCTTTTATTTTGAATAGCTCTGTACCAATTTTTAGAATGTCTCCTGTACAATGATATTCACAAAAGGGGCAGCCGCCGCACCTATGGTTTCCTTTGATTTTATTTCGGTCTAACCACGTACCTAGTTTAGGTGTAGTAATACGGTTATTAACAAGGATGTCTCCTATATTTTTGCATCTCGTGTATGAAATCAGAGGGCCCTCGTTTGCCATTTCATAAAGATCCTTATCTTTATTAATTAAATGCCAATGTTTTTTGATGCTTGATTTTATTGCATCGTACATAGAATTGAATTTAAAATTAAAAACGCATCTATTTGAACTTTCGATTTTTGTTTTTTTCGAAGTGGCATTTACATTTTTATTCTTATTCTTACTTTTATTTTTGTGTTCTTTATTTTTATTTTTATTATTTGGATCATAATTTAGAGACTTTTCGAGGGCAGAATTTATAACTGATATGGGATATCCTCGTTCTAATAAACGTTTTTTCAAGTCTGATGCTTGATGCAGAAAGGTCTCAGGATTATTATGTACTCTTTTTAGCCGCAAAAATTGTCCATATGGAAGGGCTTTCTTTGTATGGGAGGGATGCGCACTATTAAAATGGAGCAAAGTGTTTACTGCAGTAGGTTTTCTATATACTTGTCTGTCAATAGTACCATCAGATATATTGAGTGTGACATCAAGAAAATCCAATTTTTGATTACCAAAGGTATGTGTAAAGTACATGTTGTAGGAATTATTATTATTTAGATATAACACAAAATCATCAAATTCCTGTGCAGAACCGTCCCATACAAAGAAGCCATCGTCCATGTATCTGGCATATTTTTTTATATGTTTCAGATATGGGTTTTTAGAACTATAGATAAAATCTTCCTCAAATGCTGCCAAAAAGAGATTTGCAAAGGTACATGCTGCGGGGGTACCCATTGCGGTACCCCCGCATTGTAAGTACCACTGATCATCAAATTTAAATGCGTTATGATGCAAAATAAAACTTAAAGCTTCTGTGATGAAGTCTACTAAGATTGGATTCTGATCAAAATTCAACAAGACTCTCTTGATAGTCTGCACACCCTGATCCTGTGGGATACGGGTGTACAGACTCTCAATATCCAAAGCAGCCAGGGAGAAACCTTTCTGCCATTGAAAGTTATCAAGAATTTTAATTAGATCTCCCGTGTCTTTTAAGAACGAGGGGATGCGGGTCAGTAATGGTTTAAGTAACCATTCTAGGTAGTGAGATAAAGGTTCTGTCACTGAACCTATTCCTGCCACAATGGGGCGGCCAGGGGGGGAGGCACTGTTCTTATGAATCTTTGGCAAATAATACCAATGAGGTTTTTTCGGAAAAAGAGGGAGTAATTTTTCAGCAGTTTTTTTAGAGATAGTACCTAAACTTACATATTTATGTAGAAGGCTTCTAAGTTTTTTAACAAAAGACCCAGTTGGATCATTGGATAATTTCTGATATACTCTTGTGTCCCGAAGTTGCCTATTGGCTTCTTGCAAATAGGCTTCTTTTGTTAATAGAACAGTGGCGCCCCCCTTGTCCGCCCTGCGGATAATAATGTCTTTTTGTGACTGCAGGATTTTTAGTGCCGCGGCTTCCCCCCGAGTGAGATTCTGGGGAGGAGAGGGGTATTTTAGAGCTTGTATATCTTTTATTACCAGCTCCTGAAATAAGTCTATGCTGTTCCCAGGGGTAAGTGGGGGGCAAAAGGTAGATTTTATCCCTTTATTGAAAAATGATGAATTAGATGTAAGATTCATTTGGGTATTTACAACACCTGAAGAACCGGGTTCAATGTGACTGGGGTCCGCTATACTTAAAAGAACAGACGCATCTTTTTCAATAGCGGTATATTCATTATTTGTACCAAAGAAACCAAGCGGACCTATTTCACATTGTAAATCGGTTACTTCAGAAGTAAGTTGACTTTTCTTTTGGCTATAAAATTTTTTTAAATGTAGTTTCCTACAGCCCTTAAATAAATCAATATGAAAATCAGTCAAATCAAATGATTCTGGTATACAATAGTTCAAGCCCTTTTCCAACACAGATAACATATCAGGTGTTAATATCAACGAGGTAAGATTATATACTTTACGCAAATAAGGCATGATGTTATTCGCTGGACAGGAAAGATTATTTTCTGTACTTATTATAGAGGATGTCTCTGACACTACAGTCTCACGTTCCAGGCATGGAGATGTTAGTCCCTCCAAGAGACGCTCTTGCGTTTTCCTGGGGTCGGCTTTATTCCTGCGTCTCCGTCTGCCTCCTCTCCTTGTAGATCTTCTAAAGGGAGATTATCAGATGTCGAAGCTCGTGAAGCAGCAGGTGTTTTTAATTTCTTTGCGGGTGCTAAATCTTCAGCCCCGCTCGAGTCAGAGTCTGTGGTCCAGGCATTTTTCTTAGCGATTTTAGATGTATGTTTTTTCTGGTATCTCTGAAAAAACCTTCTGTTCCCAGGTGTAGAATACCTCTTCCAGGAAAAAATCTGGTTGTTTTCGTAGTCTAACTTATCTCTGATAAATTTTTCTTTTTTATTTTCTTTAATCAAAGTTTGATATGGTAAAAGTTTTTTATCTAATCTTGATAAGAAGGTGTTCCATGCTTCTTTTGAAATGCGACTTTCCATTTCTTGTCTCAATTTTAGTAACTCATTAATGATTTTTAGATGTTCCTCTTGGTTTTTTTTGAGCACAATGTCCAGAAAGCGCAATGAGCATTCTTGCTGTATATTGTCCCATTCTTTTTTAAAAAATAAATCGTCCTGATAAAAGGATATATTTTTTGAGATGCGTAGACCTCTAGGGACTCGTCCACTTTCTTGATAAGATTTAAGTGACTGTACTGTCCAAAACAGGCTGGTCTCCTTTTCAGCCAAATTGAAGATTTTAAGCTCTAAACTCTTAGTACCCATGATCTCTATGTTCACTTTATCGTTACAGCTGGTAAAAAACGTGACAGCGTCCTCCCTCCCTGCGAGTATACCATTTTCCATTGTATCCATAGATGTGTCTGCCATTTTAACAAAAGCCCGGTATCCTCCACTCAGCTTTATGGAATTTGGACTTCTTCTAATACCGTGAGCCCGGTATCCTCCACTCAGCTTTATGGAATTTGGACTTCTTCTAATACCGTGAGTGCACGCTTTCTCTATTCCCTTGGCTTTTGTTAAAATTGAGACAAGAAATGGAAAGTCGCATTTCAAAAGAAGCATGGAACACCTTCTTATCAAGATTAGATAAAAAACTTTTACCATATCAAACTTTGATTAAAGAAAATAAAAAAGAAAAATTTATCAGAGATAAGTTAGACTACGAAAACAACCAGATTTTTTCCTGGAAGAAGTCTTCTACACCTGGGAATAGAAGATTTTTTCAGAGATACCAGAAAAAACATACATCTAAAATCGCTAAGAAAAATGCCTGGACCACAGACTCTGACTCGAGCGGGGCTGAAGATTTAGCACCCGCAAAGAAATTAAAAACACCTGCTGCTTCACGAGCTTCGACATCTGATAATCTCCCTTTAGAAGATCTACAAGGAGAGGAGGCAGACGGAGACGCAGGAATAAAGCCGACCCCAGGAAAACGCAAGAGCGTCTCTTGGAGGGACTAACATCTCCATGCCTGGAACGTGAGACTGTAGTGTCAGAGACATCCTCTATAATAAGTACAGAAAATAATCTTTCCTGTCCAGCGAATAACATCATGCCTTATTTGCGTAAAGTATATAATCTTACCTCGTTGATATTAACACCTGATTTGTTATCTGTGTTGGAAAAGGGCTTGAACTATTGTATACCAGAATCATTTGATTTGACTGATTTTCATATTGATTTATTTAAGGGCTGTAGGAAACTACATTTAAAAAAATTTTATAGCCAAAAGAAAAGTCAACTTAAGGTCCAGTCACACTAAGCAACTTAGCAGCGATCCCAACAACGATAGGGATCGCTGGTAAGTTGCTAGGAGGTTGCTGGTGAGATGTCACACTGCGACGCTCCAGCGATCCCACCAGCAACCTGACCTGGCAGGGATCGCTGGAGCGTGGCTACACGAGTTGCTGGTGAGCTCACCAGCAACCAGTGACCAGCCCCCAGTCTCCTAGTTACAGCACACATCAGGTTAATTAACCCGATGTGTGCTGCAGCTAAATGTGCACAGAGCAGGGAGCAGCGCACACTGAGCGCTGGCTCCTTGCTCTCCTAGTTACAGCACACATCGGGTTAATTGCCTGATGTGTGCTGCAGCTAAATGTGCACAGAGCAGGGAGCAGCGCACACTGCTTAGTGCTGGCTCCTTGCTCTCCTAGTTACAGCACACATCGGGTTAATTACCTGATGTGTCCTGCAGCTACATGTGAACAGAGCAGGAGCCGGCAGCACAGGCAGTGAGAGCGGAGGAGGCTGGTATCAAAGGTAAATATCGGGTAACCAAGGACAGGGCTTCTTGGTTACCCGATGTTTACATTAGTTACCAGCCTCAGCAGAAGCCGGCTCCTGCTCACTGCACATTAGTTGTTGCTGTCTCGCTGTCACACACAGCGATCTGTGCTTCACAGCAGGACAGCAACAACTAAAAAATGGCCCAGGACATTCAGCAACAACCAACGACCTCACAGCAGGGGCCAGGTTGTTGCTGGATGTCACACACAGCAACATCGCTAGCAACGTCACAAAAGTTGTTCGTTACCAGCGATGTTGCTAGCGATGTTGCTTAGTGTGACGGGGCCTTTACTTCTGAAGTAACCGATTTACAATGTGAAATAGGTCCGCTTGGTTTCTTTGGTACAAATAATGAATATACCGCTATTGAAAAAGATGCGTCTGTTCTTTTAAGTATAGCGGACCCCAGTCACATTGAACCCGGTTCTTCAGGTGTTGTAAATACCCAAATTAATCTTACATCTAATTCTTCATTTTTCAATAAAGGGATAAAATCTACCTTTTGCCCCCCACTTACCCCTGGGAACAGCATAGACTTATTTCAGGAGCTGGTAATAAAAGATATACAAGCTCTAAAATACCCCTCTCCTCCCCAGAATCTCACTCGGGGGGAAGCCGCGGCACTAAAAATCCTGCAGTCACAAAAAAGACATTATTATCCGCAGGGCGGACAAGGGGGGCGCCACTGTTCTATTAACAAAAGAAGCCTATTTGCAAGAAGCCAATAGGCAACTTCGGGACACAAGAGTATATCAGAAATTATCCAATGATCCAACTGGGTCTTTTGTTAAAAAACTTAGAAGCCTTCTACATAAATATGTAAGTTTAGGTACTATCTCTAAAAAAACTGCTGAAAAATTACTCCCTCTTTTTCCGAAAAAACCTCATTGGTATTATTTGCCAAAGATTCATAAGAACAGTGCCTCCCCCCCTGGCCGCCCCATTGTGGCAGGAATAGGTTCAGTGACAGAACCTTTATCTCACTACCTAGAATGGTTACTTAAACCATTACTGACCCGCATCCCCTCGTTCTTAAAAGACACGGGAGATCTAATTAAAATGCTTGATAACTTTCAATGGCAGAAAGGTTTCTCCCTGGCTGCTTTGGATATTGAGAGTCTGTACACCCGTATCCCACAGGATCAGGGTGTGCAGACTATCAAGAGAGTCTTGTTGAATTTTGATCAGAATCCAATCTTAGTAGACTTCATCACAGAAGCTTTAAGTTTTATTTTGCATCATAACGCATTTAAATTTGATGATCAGTGGTACTTACAATGCGGGGGTACCGCGATGGGTACCCCCGCAGCATGTACCTTTGCAAATCTCTTTTTGGCAGCATTTGAGGAAGATTTTATCTATAGTTCTAAAAACCCATATCTGAAACATATAAAAAAATATGCCAGATACATGGACGATGGCTTCTTTGTATGGGACGGTTCTGCACAGGAATTTGATGATTTTGTGTTATATCTAAATAATAATAATTCCTACAACATGTACTTTACACATACCTTTGGTAATCAAAAATTGGATTTTCTTGATGTCACACTCAATATATCTGATGGTACTATTGACAGACAAGTATATAGAAAACCTACTGCAGTAAACACTTTGCTCCATTTTAATAGTGCGCATCCCTCCCATACAAAGAAAGCCCTTCCATATGGACAATTTTTGCGGCTAAAAAGAGTACATAATAATCCTGAGACCTTTCTGCATCAAGCATCAGACTTGAAAAAACGTTTATTAGAACGAGGATATCCCATATCAGTTATAAATTCTGCCCTCGAAAAGTCTCTAAATTATGATCCAAATAATAAAAATAAAAATAAAGAACACAAAAATAAAAGTGAGAATAAGAATAAAAATGTAAATGCCACTTCGAAAAAAACAAAAATCGAAAGTTCAAATAGATGCGTTTTTAATTTTAAATTCAATTCTATGTACGATGCAATAAAATCAAGCATCAAAAAACATTGGCATTTAATTAATAAAGATAAGGATCTTTATGAAATGGCAAACGAGGGCCCTCTGATTTCATACAGGAGATGCAAAAATATAGGAGACATCCTTGTTAATAACCGTATTACTACACCTAAACTAGGTACGTGGTTAGACCGAAATAAAATCAAAGGAAACCATAGGTGCGGCGGCTGCCCCTTTTGTGAATATCATTGTACAGGAGACATTCTAAAAATTGGTACAGAGCTATTCAAAATAAAAGATCTTATCACATGTAAGTCTAATTATCTGGTATACGTTATTTTTTGTCCTTGCCAAAAATATTATATAGGTAAAACAATTCGGCCTTTATATGTTCGATTTCGGGAGCATTTTAAGTCTATAACCTCCGGGATAGGTTCTCCACGTTTAATTGCCCATATGCAGGAACATCATAGTGGTAACCCACGCCTTCTAAAATTTGCAGGCATAATAAAAATTAATCCCTGTCCCTCAGGAGGTGATATGCATCGTTCTTTACTTAGAAAAGAATCGAGACTGATTATAGACTTAAATGCTCTCGGTCCCCTGCGCCTGAACGACAAAAATGACTTGTCAGTGTTCCTATAATGCTGGTCTTTTCCTATAAGCCTGTTTTCTATAGTGTTCTTTGAGATGTCTTTTGTTAGACTATAATGAACAGTATATTTAATTTTTTACTCTAATTATACCCATGTATGTAATGATTGATTATTTATAATCCATTTTGGAATTGATATGTAATAAGTTTCTATGTGAATCTGATATATGTACAGCTGGTATATGTTTTTAATTCGCACTATACTCACGCAAGGATGCTGCACCCAATTCACCTGTTATTAAAGGGCGGATGCAGCACCTTTGCATGCACTGGACCCGTAGAAGCAAGTTCACTTGCGAAACGTCTGCCGTCGTCCGACGTGGCACACCCTCATCCTCCCTCACTACCTGTACCCCTGATGTGATCGTGGAATAAAAAGAAATTCTTTATTCGACCTTTGGAGTGCGACCTTTCATCTCTACATTGTGGATCATATATATATATATGTTGTTGTGTGTACTTACCAAGTGTTTGTGTAGGGGCTGTACATGTTCTGGGTGTTGTCTGGGTGTGGCGGGGGGTGAGAGCGGTGTTGTATGTGTGTTGCGTGTGTTGCGTTGTTTGTGGAGCGCTGTGTGTCTGTAGCGTTGTGTGTGTGTGTGTTGCGTGGTTTGTGTGTGTGTGGTGTGTTTTTGGGGGGAGGTATCTTTTGTGCAATGTGTGTGTTGTGCGATATGTGCGTATATTTATGTATGCCGCCATGTTTGTGTGTTGGGTGTTGTGTGTGTGCAGCGTTGTCTGTGTGTGTGGGTGTCTGTGTAGGGCGGTGTTTGTGGTTCCCAGTATGTGTGTGTGTTGTGCAGTGCGCGTGTGTGTGTGTGTGTGTGTGTGTTGGGGGGAGGTGTGCACCTCCCATCGTGCTCCATCCCCCATGCTGCGCACCCCCATCGTGCTCCATCCCCCATGCTGCGCACTCCCCATCATGCTCCATCCGCCATGCTGCGCACTCCCAAACGTGCTCCATCCGCCATGCTGCGCACTCCCAAACGTGGTCCATCCGCCATGCTGCGCACTCCCCATCGTGCTCCATCCGCCATGCTACGCACTCCCAAACGTGCTCCATCCGCCATGCTGCGCACTCCCAAAGTGCTCCATCTGCCATGATGCGCACCCCCCATCGTGCTCCATCCGCCATGCTGCGCACTCCCAAACGTGCTCCATCCGCCATGCTGCGCACTCCCCATCGTGCACCATCCGCCATGCTGCGCACTCCCAAACGTGCTCCATCCGCCATGCTGCGCACTCCCAAACGTGCTCCATCCGCCATGCTGCGCACTCCCAAACGTGCTCCATCCGCCATGCTGCGCACTCCCAAACGTGCTCCATCCGCCATGCTGCGCACTCCCAAACGTGGTCCATCCGCCATGCTGCGCACTCCCAAATGTGGTCCATCCGCTATGCTGCGCACTCCCAAACGTGCTCCATCCGCCATGCTGCGCACTCCCAAACGTGCTCCATCCGCCATGCTGCGCACTCCCAAACGTGCTCCATCCGCCATGCTGCGCACTCCCAAACGTGCTCCATCCGCCATGCTGCGCACTCCCAAACGTGGTCCATCCGCCATGCTGCGCACTCCCAAACGTGCTCCATCCGCCATGCTGCGCACTCCCCATCGTGCTCCAACTGCCATGCTGCGCACTCCCAAACGTGCTCCATCCGCCATGCTGCGCACTCCCAAACGTGCTCCATCCGCCATGCTGCGCACTCCCAAACGTGGTCCATCCGCCATGCTGCGCACTCCCAAACGTGCTCCATCCGCCATGCTGCGCACTCCCCAACGTGCTCCATCCGCCATACTGCGCACTCCCAAACGTGCTCCATCCGCCATGCTGCGCACTCCCAAACGTGGTCCATCCGCCATGCTGCGCACTCCCAAACGTGGTCCATCCGCCATGCTGCGCACTCCCCAACGTGCTTCATCCGCCATACTGCGCACTCCCAAACGTGCTCCATCCGCCATGCTGCGCACTCCCAAACGTGGTCCATCCGCCATGCTGCGCACTCCCAAACGTGCTCCATCCGCCATGCTGCGCACTCCCCAACGTGCTCCATCCGCCATACTGCGCACTCCCAAACGTGCTCCATCCGCCATGCTGCGCACTCCCCATCGTGCACCATCCGCCATGCTGCGCACTCCCAAACGTGCTCCATCCGCCATGCTGCGCACTCCCAAACGTGCTCCATCCGCCATGCTGCGCACTCCCAAACGTGCTCCATCCGCCATGCTGCGCACTCCCAAACGTGCTCCATCCGCCATGCTGCGCACTCCCCAACGTGCTCCATCCGCCATGCTGCGCACTCCCAAACGTGCTCCATCCGCCATGCTGCGCACTCCCAAACGTGCTCCATCCGCCATGCTACGCACTCCCCAACGTGCTCCATCCGCCATACTGCGCACTCCCCAACGTGCTCCATCCGCCATGCTGCGCACTCCCAAACGTGCTCCATCCGCCATGCTGCGCACTCCCAAACGTGCTCCATCCGCCATGCTGCGCACTCCCCAACATGCTCCATCCGCCATACTGCGCACTCCCAAACGTGCTACATCCGCCATGCTGCGCACTCCCAAACGTGGTCCATCCGCCATGCTGCGCACTCCCAAACGTGCTCCATCGCCATGCTGCGCACTCCCCAACGTGCTTCATCCGCCATACTGCGCACTCCCAAACGTGCTCCATCCGCCATGCTGCGCACTCCCAAACGTGGTCCATCCGCCATGCTGCGCACTCCCAAACGTGCTCCATCCGCCATGCTGCGCACTCCCCAACGTGCTCCATCCGCCATACTGCGCACTCCCAAACGTGCTCCATACGCCATGCTGCGCACTCCCCATCATGCACCATCCGCCATGCTGCGCACTCCCAAACGTGCTCCATCCGCCATGCTGCGCACTCCCAAACGTGCTCCATCCGCCATGCTGCGCACTCCCAAACGTGCTCCATCCGCCATGCTGCGCACTCCCAAACGTGCTCCATCCGCCTTGCTGCGCACTCCCAAACGTGGTCCATCCGCCATGCTGCGCACTCCCAAACGTGGTCCATCCGCCATGCTGCACACTCCCAAACGTGCTCCATCCGCCATGCTGCGCACTCCCCAACGTGCTCCATCCGCCATACTGCGCACTCCCAAACGTGCTCCATACGCCATGCTGCGCACTCCCCATCGTGCACCATCCGCCATGCTGCGCACTCCCAAACGTGCTCCATCCGCCATGCTGCGCACTCCCAAACGTGCTCCATCCGCCATGCTGCGCACTCCCAAACGTGCTCCATCCGCCATGCTGCGCACTCCCAAACGTGCTCCATCCGCCATGCTGCGCACTCCCCAACGTGCTCCATCCGCCATGCTGCGCACTCCCAAACGTGCTCCATCCGCCATGCTGCGCACTCCCAAACGTGCTCCATCCGCCATGCTACGCACTCCCCAACGTGCTCCATCCGCCATACTGCGCACTCCCCAACGTGCTCCATCCGCCATGCTGCGCACTCCCAAACGTGCTCCATCCGCCATGCTGCGCACTCCCAAACGTGCTCCATCCGCCATGCTGCGCACTCCCCAACATGCTCCATCCGCCATACTGCGCACTCCCAAACGTGCTACATCCGCCATGCTGCGCACTCCCAAACGTGGTCCATCCGCCATGCTGCGCACTCCCAAACGTGCTCCATCCGCCATGCTGCGCACTCCCCAACGTGCTTCATCCGCCATACTGCGCACTCCCAAACGTGCTCCATCCGCCATGCTGCGCACTCCCAAACGTGGTCCATCCGCCATGCTGCGCACTCCCAAACGTGCTCCATCCGCCATGCTGCGCACTCCCCAACGTGCTCCATCCGCCATACTGCGCACTCCCAAACGTGCTCCATACGCCATGCTGCGCACTCCCCATCATGCACCATCCGCCATGCTGCGCACTCCCAAACGTGCTCCATCCGCCATGCTGCGCACTCCCAAACGTGCTCCATCCGCCATGCTGCGCACTCCCAAACGTGCTCCATCCGCCTTGCTACGCACTCCCAAACGTGGTCCATCCGCCATGCTGCGCACTCCCAAACGTGGTCCATCCGCTATGCTGCGCACTCCCAAACGTGGTCCATCCGCCATGCTGCGCACTCCCAAACGTGCTCTATCCGCCATGCTGCGCACTCCCAAACGTGCTCCATCCGCCATGCTGCGCACTCCCAAACGTGCTCCATCTGCCATGCTGCGCACTCCCAAACGTGGTCCATCCGCCATGCTACGCACTCCCAAACGTGCTCCATCCCCCATGCTGCGCACTCCCCATCGTGCTCCATCCCCCATGCTGCGCACCCCCCATCGTGCTCCATCCCCCATGCTGCACCAGCATCAGCCTCTCTGCCCGCAGCATCAGCCTCTCTGCCCGCAGCATCAGCCTCTCCCCTCCCAGCATCAGCCTCTCTTCTCTCAACCTCCCCCTCCCAGCCTTCCCCAGGATCAGCCTCTCTCCTCCCAGCATCAGCCTCTCTCCTCCCAGCATCAGCCTCTCTCCTCCCAGCATTAGCCTTTTCTGTCCCCAGCATCAGCCTCTCTCCTCCCAGCCTAGCCCAGCCTCAGCCTACCCCAGCATCAGCCGCTCTCCTCCCAGCATCAGCTTTTTCTGTCCCTAGCATCAGCCTCTCTCCTCCCAGCCTACCCCAGCCTCAGCCTCCCCCAGCATCAGCCTCTCTTCTCTCAGCCTCCCCCTCCCAGCCTTCCCCAGGATCAGCCTCTCTCCTCCCAGCCTCCTCCAGCACGCCGTGCTCCTCTGCCGACACAGATCCGATCGCACACACACATACACACAAACACACACACACCCGATCGCATACACTCACACACACCCGATCGCATACACTCACACACACCCGATTGCATACACTCACGCACACACACATTGACGATATTGCACATACGCGCTCACACTCACAACATCCGGAGATACCACATGCTTCTGGCCATGTGATCCTCCGGCAGGTCCTGGAAGCTCACTGCACAGTATCGCCGCCGAGAAGCAAGCGATATCCCAGGATGTTGTGAGTGTGTGGATGCGATGTGATGTGTGTGTGAGAGTGAGTGTGATCTGATGTGTGTGTGTGTGCGTGTGTGTATGTTCCACCGCTGCAGGACCTTGATGCGCTGGTAACTATGCTACCATGGTTACCAGCGTATCCCGTCCCCCGCTCGCACGGGAGCCCACACCAGCATACGGCGGCAACCCCAGCAATGCGAGGGTATGTGTCGGCTGGGTTGGCGGCGTACGCTGATGTGGGCTCCCGGGGGTACAGTACTCACCTGGGAGTCGTGGCTCCGTGTCGGTCGGTTCGGGGAATGCGTGCGGGGGGCGGGGTCAGAGCGAGCGTGCATTGCGTGAGGGGGGCGAGGTGTGGGCGAGTTGCCTGGGCGAGCGGCCAATCCGTGCGAGGGGGCGGGGCCATGGCGAGCCCAGCGGCCAATCAGCTTTGTGTCACCGTAAGGACACAATTTTGGAGCAAGACAGACAGACAGACAGACAGAATAAGGCAATTATATATAGAGATGTTGACAGAAGAATAAAAAAGTTATCACTCCTGGAAGAAGGGCGGGAAAAAAAGTAAAAATGAGAATTTGCTGGTCCCTAAAATGGTTATTATCTAGCCTGTATTGTGCAAAGTGGTCACTATTCTAGTTCTTGTAAGGTTCATATAAAAATTCCATGATACAAAACCTCATACTCCAAGAATAGTCCATCTCTATGGCAGTTGCATAATGTGGGGAGCCATGGGGTTGATTGTCAAGGATGCCAAATTCTATGAGAGTACAAAATTTTGGGTTCTTCCTATGGTAAGCATAATAGAGACCTACAGGATCAGTCCCTAGGGAATCTTCACTTAGCAGCTTGCAAGCTCTGCTTCTACTGCTTTACTGAGATCTTTTTCACCTTGGTCACTGCCTATGTAAAGTGCAACAACAACTCAACTGCTGCACTGCAGCATAGGCAGCAACTGATATACTGTATGACAAACTGTGCAGCTCTTAGTGTATAAAGTAGGAGACGAACTGTAAACAATATTGAATGAGATAGCAGGCCCTTTTCTCTTGCAGATTCGGATAGGCAGTGACACCATACTCAGTTTGAGGAAAACTAAGGCAACACTGTGTATTCATGTTCACAGCACCAATTGATACATATTGTCATGATCCAACATTGGGATTCTCCGCTCCAGAGTTTCCCAGACCCGGTCTGGTCATGTCAGGGGTTAACTCCCATCAGCCTCGTTCTGGTTTCAGGAGACACTATATCTGGTCTATGCAGTTGCATTCTGGTGCTGGTTATAGTTTTGCTCTGCAGCCTGTGACTGGCTCTGGGAGATTTCCTGTTTGATCTGACTCCTTGTTACCATGCCTTGACCTGTACCCTCCCCTGTTCATCCTTCTGTTCCAGTCCCTGACTTCTCGCTCCTGTCTGTTGTTTGTGTTTCCCTCTCCATACCTGATCTCCCAGCTTCTGACTCAATTCTGGTTTCTGACTTGCTTTTGATCCTCCCTTTGCAGTGACTTTACTTTCCTGGCTATAGACCCTGACTGTTTGACTACTCTATTGCCCCCTGGTGGTTCCCTGTTAACTGCCTGCTGAAGTTACTCTGCTGTTCTTCAGCTGCCTTTCTGTTACAGTGTTATTTTGTCTCTTCTTCACTACTCTGCTGCCACCTAGTGGGGAATATGCTGTACTATGTCCTACCAGCCCTTTGTACAGCGTGACACATATATTATCAATACCAATCTATGCAGGCAGCATGAAGATAGGCAAATTAAGCTGATTAGAAATTTGGGTTGAGAGGTGTTGGGTTAGATTTCTGTTTGTCTGTTGAATTTAGAGAAACATACAATTGGAATTAATGTACAAAAAAATATCTATTCAAGTAGTTGTCAAGTATTTTTATATTGATGGCCTACCTTTAGTATAGGTCATCAATATAAGATCGGTGGGGATGTAACATTTGGCACCTCTACTGATCAGCTATTCCTGGTACTGGAGGCACAGCTTTATTAATTATATAGTGTGGGTGGCCAGGTACTGCACATCTGCCCCAATTCGAACAGTTGTGGATCTGAAGTGCTACACTGTGGCAACTCTACAGAGGACAGTGCTGTGCTGTTCCACTCCGCAACTGATCATAGCCATCAAGAAAAGCTGATCAGCGGGAGTACCGAGTGTTGCCCCCCTATCAATCTGATATTCATGACCTATCCTAATGATAGGTCGTTCATATAAAAGTACTGGGACCCTTCTGGAAAACAGAGTGGTCCCAGTGATTATTACGGAGTCCATCTGTGATATGGTTTGTGTCACTTTTTAGAACTTTTTAGCCCTGACTGCAGAATCTTATATTCCATTCTAATAACTGACACAAAACTGAACACATACGGAACCCATAATAACCAATTGGGTCCCATGTTTACAAAACTGTTTAAGATGCATACTTTTGCTAAAAAAATCAATTTGTTACTCCAAATAGAACAGACAAACAGAATTTACAGAAATGTGAGCCTAGCGGCTCTTAATTACATCAGTATTTTCCTGAAAAACAATATGTGCTTTGGAAACAAGTGGTTCACATACTGGACTGTGGGAACAGTCCATGGTTTAAGGGGCATAGAATAACCCTCTTCACTGGCACTGGGAACCAATGCTTTGCTACTGCTCTAATGTGTTTATTCACCAAAGTTTGTGCTTAATTTCAGTCATCATAATAGCTGTTTGTCAGGTACCGTGTATTTTTTCAAGTGTCCTGTGTAAAAGAATCTGCTACTCAGAGAGTAGTGCGCCATACAGTGCCATCAAGCATACACCCACATTTATAAGGTGCCACTGCTTCGCACCCAAAAAGTGATGGCAGTCGCTAAGCATAGGCCATCACTTTATAAGATAGGAATACCCTTTCAGTTTCCTTTGTAACTATCAACATCCTTTTATGTGATTCATTTTCAAAAATCCCACTTCCAAGATCACATGAGGTGCACATTATTTTGGCTTTGTGCCAACACTTCTTTTTAAGTGAGACCATCGGCTCTATACAGTATTATGGTGTAATCATCATATGTGAACAACATTGCCTTTGGTTCCGTATTTTTCGGACTATAAGACGCACCGGACCATAAGATGCACCCAGGTTATAAAAGTGTAAAATAGAAAAAAAAAATGTAAGCAAAAAGCAGACCCCTTTCCCACGATCGTCATACTTACCAGCCCCAGGTGTCTGTGTGGCTTCCAGATCTCCCTGTGATCTCTGGCTTGTGCTCCATGGAGGTGTGCTGCACGCCATCCTCCCTTGCATCTGGCGACTCACACCTCAGAACACACATCAGATAGTCATATACACACACTCAGACTTTACATACAATCAGATTCCACATCATTCCTCCCTGTGATCTCCGGCGGGCGCTGCACGCCGTCGTCCCCTGCGTCTGAACGACTCACACATCAGAATATACACTCACACATCAGATAGCATACACCCACACACATCAGATTTCACATCATTCCTACCTGTGATCTCTGGTGGGCCCTCCAGGCAGCTGTGCTGAACGCCGTCCTCCCCTGCATCTGGCCGACTCACACATCAAACACACATCCACACATCAGACAGCATACACTCACACATCCGATCGCATACACTCACACACAGTCACAATATCACACATACCAGTACAATCGCGCGCACACACTCACAACATCCGGAGATACCATGTGCTTCCGCCCATGTGAGTGATCACCCTGCAGGTCCTGGAAGCTCAACGCAGTGCACAGCGTCACAGGTCCTTACGCCGCTGAGAAGCATCGATATTACTGGATGTGGTGAGTGTGTGGATGCGATCTGTAGTGATTGTGTGTGTTTTCTCATGTGTGTGGTTTCTCATGTGTGTGTGCGTTCTCATGTGTGTATGTGTGTGTGTGTGCGCACATGTGCACAACCCGAACATCAATTCCTCCACCACCACCATATATTCAGACTACAAGATACACCCTCCACTTTCCTCCAAAATTTGGAGGGAAAAAAAAGCACCTTATAGTTCGAAAAATACGGTAATTTTTTCGATAAAAAGACAGAACACATTTCTGAGTCTATCATTTAGATAAACCTTTTCTTTTCCCATTAATATTGACTTTTCTTACTGCCTTTTTCACCAAATGTTGATTTTAGTTACTGGCTATTTTTATTATAGGTCAAGAAAATATTCCTGTTCAGTGATTGAAGTCTGATGTTTTTACAGCTTGTACAGCAGACACAACAATTATGCGAATGTGAAGCAAGCTAAGAAATCGTAGTGAAATATTTATGCACAGTATTTATGTGACATAGAAGGACCCCGAGGCTCATTTTAAAAGCATCAATATTCTATGAAACGTAAAATGACTGAGGAGTGATAGAACTCGGATTGAAATGAAAAGCCATAATGGGAGTCTCTGTGCCCATAGGATTAAGAGGTTGTTATTTATGGAAGAGTAAAACAAGAGAGGTTAGTTACAATGGTGTAATATAAATAATAATGAAAATTATGTGGGGGGAATAAAGATGACACGGGGAGTGGGGCACAGGACAGGGTTCTCCTTTGACACATTGTGTATTCAGGTTCGGATTATTCGTCTCAAATGTTATGCACTATGAGTGTACTCATCACAAATAACAAATCTACTGAAAGTCAATGGGAAACTCAAATAATTTTCCAGGGGACCCTTCCAGAATATCTGACGGGGCTTTAAAAATGCTGAAATGGATGGAAAACTGCTGAAATTGAATGGGAACGATGCTTGGATGCATCTATGAAATAAAGGTCACTTCTGGGAGCAATGTTGTCAGAGTATTACTTTGAAGTGCGATCCCCAGCCTATTTGTGATAACCAGCGGAGGTAAAGTAGACAGCTGTGAGCTGCAGCCCCCAGTTGTGTGCTGAATGTTGGCTGGTTATCAAACATAGAGGCTCAGCCATGACTTATTTTTTTTAATTTTTTAATTAAATAATAAGAAAAACTGTGTGGCTTCCTTCCCATTTTTGATATTTTGATAACCAGCCAAGACAAAGGAGACAGCTGGAGACTGGTATTCTCGACATCCCACAATGATCCAGGTTCTACTACATCCAGAGGCCACAGCGATATTAGAACACATGACCACTCACCACTGCCTTTGGGACACACTGAGAGCTGTCAGAAGTAGAGTTGAGCGCGGTTCGTGGTTCGTGGTTCTCCAGTTCGCGGCTCGAGTGATTTTGGGGCATGTTCTAGATCGAACTAGAACTCGAGCTTTTTGCAAAAGCTCGGTAGTTCTAGAAACGTTCGAGAACGGTTCTAGCAGCCAAAAAACAGCTAAATCATAGCTTGGTTTCTGCTGTAATAGTGTAAGTCACTCTGTGAATCAAACTATTATCACATTTCAGTGTATAGTGTGCGTGAACAGCGCCTTCAGATCACTGCTGTTTCTATAATGGCGATCGCCATTTTTTTTTTTTTTTTTTCTTGTCTTCCTTCCCTAAGCGCGCGCGTCTTGTGGGGCGGGCCAGCATGTCAGCCAATCCCAGACACACACACAGCTAAGTGGACTTTGAGCCAGAGAAGCAACGGCATGTGTGATAGGATCTGCATGTCACATGTCCCTGCATTATAAAACCGGACATTTTCTTCACGGACGCCATTATCTGCCTTCTGCGTCTTTGGTGTCAGACATCACTGTCGCAGCTCCGTCTTCCTGAGTCCTATAGCCGATACAGCTGTATGCGCTGCATACACAGCGTTAGACAGCTTAGGGAGAGCACTTTATAGCAGTCCTTTTAAGGGCTCCAACCGGCAGGGTCAGAGAGCCATAGGTGACAGGTCCTGCAAACAGCAACAGCGTCTGTGTAGCCCAGGTCAGGGATTTCCTACCTGCATTTCACCATTAGGAGGGAATAGAAAGGCAGGCTTCCATTCCTCTACCCAGAGCACCACAATCCTGCCACTGTACCCTCTTGTCCTCTGCACACTCCAACTGATAACTAAGCCATTATACTAGCAAACACTCAGTGTACCTAGTGGCATCCTATACGTGGCTATTGGACTTTGCTATAGTCCCACTAGTGCAAAGACATTTGCAGAGCGCGTCTGCCTGCATTGCACACTACAACTCATTCTAACCAAGCCATTATACTAGCAAACACTCAGTGTACCTAGTGGCATCCTATACGTGGCTATTGGACTTTGCTATAGTCCCACTAGTGCAAAGACATTTGCAGAGCGCGTCTGCCTGCATTGCACACTACAACTCATTCTAACCAAGCCATTATACTAGCAAACACTCAGTGTACCTAGTGGCATCCTATACGTGGCTATTGGACTTTGCTATAGTCCCACTAGTGCAAAGACATTTGCAGAGCGCGTCTGCCTGCATTGCACACTCCAACTCATTAAAACCAAGCCATTATACTAGCAAACACTCAGTGTACCTAGTGGCATCCTATACGTGGCTATTGGACTTTGCTATAGTCCCACTAGTGCAAAGACATTTGCATAGCGCGTCTGCCGGCATTGCACACTCAAACTCATTTTAACTAAGCCATTATACTAGCAAACACTCAGTGTACCTAGTGGCATCCTATACGTGGCTATTGGACTTTGCTATAGTCCCACTAGTGCAAAGACATTAGCAGAGCACATCTGCCTGCATTGCACACTACAACTCATTCTAACCAAGCCATTATACTAGCAAACACTCAGTGTACCTAGTGGCATCCTATACGTGGCTATTGGACTTTGCTATAGTCCCACTAGTGCAAAGACATTTGCATAGCGCGTCTGCCTGCATTGCACACTCAAACTCATTTTAACTAAGCCATTATACTAGCAAACACTCAGTGTACCTAGTGGCATCCTATACGTGGCTATTGGACTTTGCTATAGTCCCACTAGTGCAAAGACATTAGCAGAGCACATCTGCCTGCATTGCACACTACAACTCATTCTAACCAAGCCATTATACTAGCAAACACTCAGTGTACCTAGTGGCATCCTATACGTGGCTATTGGACTTTGCTATAGTCCCACTAGTGCAAAGACATTTGCAGAGCGCGTCTGCCTGCATTGCACACTCCAACTCATTAAAACCAAGCCATTATACTAGCAAACACTCAGTGTACCTAGTGGCATCCTATACGTGGCTATTGGACTTTGCTATAGTCCCACTAGTGCAAAGACATTTGCATAGCGCGTCTGCCTGCATTGCACACTCAAACTCATTTTAACTAAGCCATTATACTAGCAAACACTCAGTGTACCTAGTGGCATCCTATACGTGGCTATTGGACTTTGCTATAGTCCCACTAGTGCAAAGATATTAGCAGAGCACATCTGCCTGCATTGCACACTCCAACTTTTTTAAACTAAGCAATTTTACTAGCAAACACTCAGTGTACCTAGTGGCATCCTAAACGTGGCTATTGGACTTTGCTATAGTCCCACTAGTGCAAAGACATTTGCAGAGCACGTCTGCCTGCATTGCACACTACAACTCATTGTTACTAAGCCATTATACTAGCAAACACTCAGTGTACCTAGTTGTATCCTAAACGTGGCTATTGTACTTTTGTCTATTCACAGTATTGGAACGATATTTGCAGCACGTCTGCCTGCATTGCACACTCTAACTTTTTTAAACTCAGCCATTTATAGTAGCAAACACTCAGTGTACCTAGTTGTATCCTAAACGTGGCTATTGTACTTTTGTCTATTCACAGTATTGGAACGATATTTGCAGCACGTCTGCCTGCATTGCACACTCTAACTTTTTTAAACTCAGCCATTATACTAGCAAACACTCAGTGTACCTAGTTGTATCCTAAACGTGGCTATTGTACTTTTGTCAATTCACAGTATTGGAACGTTATTTGCAGCACGTCTGCCTGCATTGCACACTCAAACTTTTTTAAACTCAGCCATTTATAGTAGCAAACACTCAGTGTACCTAGTTGTATCCTAAACGTGGCTATTGTACTTTTGTCAATTCACAGTATTGGAACGTTATTTGCAGCACGTCTGCCTGCATTGCACACTCAAACTTTTTTAAACTCAGCCATTTATAGTAGCAAACACTCAGTGTACCTAGTTGTATCCTAAACGTGGCTATTGTACTTTTGTCTATTCACAGTATTGGAACGTTATTTGCAGCACGTCTGCCTGCATTGCACACTCTAACTTTTTTAAACTCAGCCATTATACTAGCAAACACTCAGTGTACCTAGTTGTATCCTAAACGTGGCTATTTTACTTTTGTCTATTCACAGTATTGGAACGATATTTGCAGCACGTCTGCCTGCATTGCACACTCTAACTTTTTTAAACTCAGCCATTATACTAGCAAACACTCACTGTACCTAGTTGTATCCTAAACGTGGCTATTGTACTTTTGTCAATTCACAGTATTGGAACGTTATTTGCAGCACGTCTGCCTGCATTGCACACTCAAACTTTTTTAAACTCAGCCATTATACTAGCAAACACTCACTGTACCTAGTTGTATCCTAAACGTGGCTATTGTACTTTTGTCAATTCACAGTATTGGAACGTTATTTGCAGCACGTCTGCCTGCATTGCACACTCAAACTTTTTTAAACTCAGCCATTATACTAGCAAACACTCACTGTACCTAGTTGTATCCTAAACGTGGCTATTGTACTTTTGTCAATTCACAGTATTGGAACGTTATTTGCAGCACGTCTGCCTGCATTGCACACTCAAACTTTTTTAAACTCAGCCATTTATAGTAGCAAACACTCAGTGTACCTAGTTGTATCCTAAACGTGGCTATTGTACTTTTGTCTATTCACAGTATTGGAACGTTATTTGCAGCACGTCTGCCTGCATTGCACACTCTAACTTTTTTAAACTCAGCCATTATACTAGCAAACACTCAGTGTACCTAGTTGTATCCTAAACGTGGCTATTTTACTTTTGTCTATTCACAGTATTGGAACGATATTTGCAGCACGTCTGCCTGCATTGCACACTCTAACTTTTTTAAACTCAGCCATTATACTAGCAAACACTCACTGTACCTAGTTGTATCCTAAACGTGGCTATTGTACTTTTGTCAATTCACAGTATTGGAACGTTATTTGCAGCACGTCTGCCTGCATTGCACACTCAAACTTTTTTAAACTCAGCCATTTATAGTAGCAAACACTCAGTGTACCTAGTTGTATCCTAAACGTGGCTATTGTACTTTTGTCAATTCACAGTATTGGAACGTTATTTGCAGCACGTCTGCCTGCATTGCACACTCAAACTTTTTTAAACTCAGCCATTTATAGTAGCAAACACTCAGTGTACCTAGTTGTATCCTAAACGTGGCTATTGTACTTTTGTCTATTCACAGTATTGGAACGTTATTTGCAGCACGTCTGCCTGCATTGCACACTCTAACTTTTTTAAACTCAGCCATTATACTAGCAAACACTCACTGTACCTAGTTGTATCCTAAACGTGGCTATTGTACTTTTGTCAATTCACAGTATTGGAACGTTATTTGCAGCACGTCTGCCTGCATTGCACACTCAAACTTTTTTAAACTCAGCCATTATACTAGCAAACACTCACTGTACCTAGTTGTATCCTAAACGTGGCTATTGTACTTTTGTCAATTCACAGTATTGGAACGTTATTTGCAGCACGTCTGCCTGCATTGCACACTCAAACTTTTTTAAACTCAGCCATTATACTAGCAAACACTCACTGTACCTAGTTGTATCCTAAACGTGGCTATTGTACTTTTGTCAATTCACAGTATTGGAACGTTATTTGCAGCACGTCTGCCTGCATTGCACACTCAAACTTTTTTAAACTCAGCCATTATACTAGCAAACACTCACTGTACCTAGTTGTATCCTAAACGTGGCTATTGTACTTTTGTCAATTCACAGTATTGGAACGTTATTTGCAGCACGTCTGCCTGCATTGCACACTCAAACTTTTTTAAACTCAGCCATTATACTAGCAAACACTCACTGTACCTAGTTGTATCCTAAACGTGGCTATTGTACTTTTGTCAATTCACAGTATTGGAACGTTATTTGCAGCACGTCTGCCTGCATTGCACACTCTAACTTTTTTAAACTCAGCCATTATACTAGCAAACACTCACTGTACCTAGTTGTATCCTAAACGTGGCTATTGTACTTTTGTCAATTCACAGTATTGGAACGTTATTTGCAGCACGTCTGCCTGCATTGCACACTCAAACTTTTTTAAACTCAGCCATTATACTAGCAAACACTCACTGTACCTAGTTGTATCCTAAACGTGGCTATTGTACTTTTGTCAATTCACAGTATTGGAACGTTATTTGCAGCACGTCTGCCTGCATTGCACACTCAAACTTTTTTAAACTCAGCCATTATACTAGCAAACACTCACTGTACCTAGTTGTATCCTAAACGTGGCTATTGTACTTTTGTCAATTCACAGTATTGGAACGTTATTTGCAGCACGTCTGCCTGCATTGCACACTCAAACTTTTTTAAACTCAGCCATTTATAGTAGCAAACACTCAGTGTACCTAGTTGTATCCTAAACGTGGCTATTGTACTTTTGTCTATTCACAGTATTGGAACGTTATTTGCAGCACGTCTGCCTGCATTGCACACTCAAACTTTTTTAAACTCAGCCATTATACTAGCAAACACTCACTGTACCTAGTTGTATCCTAAACGTGGCTATTGTACTTTTGTCAATTCACAGTATTGGAACGATATTTGCAGGACATCTGCCTGCATTGCACACTCAAACTTTTTTAAACTCAGCCATTATACTAGCAAACACTCACTGTACCTAGTTGTATCCTAAACGTGGCTATTGTACTTTTGTCTATTCACACTACTGCAAATCTATGTGCAGCACCTCTGCATGACAACCTCGTGCTCTGTTTTTAATAAGCTATAATGATAGCACAAAATACTGCCATTTTGTGGCATCATAGAACTGGCTGTTGTATTCCATTAGTGCCCCACTGGTGACAAGCTATTTCTAGCACCTCTACATCACACCCTCATGCACATTTAGCTACGCTAATGTTATAGCAAACTCATGGAATTCATTGCTGCATTTCATAATTCGGAGGGATAGAAAGTCAGGCTTCCTTTAGCTTTTCCTTCTGTTCATAGACAGCATCTCCAAGACAAATTTCCCCTCCACGTCTAAGTGTGGAGAGGCAGCTAGTGCGCATGCGTGTGCCGATGTACCCCAGCTGCAGCATAATTACAGTGTTTCGCCTAGTGAGTATGCTCAGCCTGACTGTGCCATTCCTGACGCTAAGTCTTCATTTCGGGATACAGCGCATGCTCCCACACTAAGTGTGAAAAGCCTCTTTGCACAGGTGCTTGCATTCTGTGCCGGGTCTAAGTCCTGTTTTGTGCCTAGACACCATGCTAAAGCTGATAGTCTTTTTTCAGAGACTGTATTTCATGCTACTGAGCATGCTCAGGCACTTCCTGCATCAGAGACTAGGTCCGGTAATGAACTCTTTGGCCCTGGCCCTGATGTGGGGGTCCCATATAGACCACAGGGCATCAGGTGTCCTCCCAAATGGCTTGCAGAGGCCCACACCTATGACTTGTCACCGCATTATTGATGGTCAGACGATGACTGGTGAGGTGTTTGGGTCATGGCAGCCATGAGGTCATCATTGAAGTTGCGTTTCCAAATAGGACGCTAGTTATGCCACTCATGACGTGTCACTCTGCTTTTGTCTCCAGGAGGTGCATTGTGGTTCACCCTGGTTTGGGGCGGACCCAGGTTATAAAAGGGGCTGGAGCCAACAAGGAGGTGCGCAGTCTTCTATTATGCTCCGAAAGAGCACACCTCCATGTGTTGAACCCATTGCGGCTTTAGGCCAGAGGTAGGCAGGGATAGGGTGGTGGATGCAGGCCACCACCACAGTTGGTAACGCAGAACGGTTAAGACCAGCTCCTGTCCTAACAGTCCTGCTTGTGCAGCCCAGTGGCATTAACAGGCCTGCTGCTGCTGATGCGCCTGCTGTCCACAGGTGTGGCCCCTACGCACACGGTCAGCGTACTCAATGGCCCCTGTGTTGTTAACAGGGAGTTCCTGGGCTGGGTGGGCATGTGGACCCTGTGACGCTAACAGGGCTCACAGTCTCCAGATCCGAATGGCGTCTAACTCGGTTCAGGCTACTATTAGTTTCATAGCCACACAGCTCTGTATCCTCCACCAAACCTTCAAGTTGCCAACCTCTCCTTTTCCAACTGGGAGCACGGTGGACACTGACTGCTGAAGGTGATATATACCTTTCTCTTTCTTTTCTTATTAATTTTTGTTATATAGCGGTCACAGATTATATACCACTTTATCCAAATCTGCCAGTCCCACTGTAACAGATGTTGTTTCTTCAGCAAATGTTACAGTTGTTTAACCACCAAATCCACGGACCAAAATTTTTTTCCCCTTTCCAACACACCTGTTCCCCTTTCCAACAGCATCTGTCCTTTTTCAACTCATTTTGGGATATGACCAAAAGTGCAACTGTGCAGGGACACCGTACTCAACGCCATCTCAGCACAGCAGCCATCCCTCGGTCCCTCCGATGTGGACAAGTAAAAGACCATTTCCTCCTATCCATGACAAAGCGTTGAGATTCACTCTGTGCAGCACTGGTGTTTAGTGGAAAAGTAGATCTAAGATTGCGTACCACATTCTGCAGATACTCCTGTATACGTGCGTCTATTTCTATGGCAGGAATTAGTTCGCCAAATTTTGTCTTGTACCGGGGATCTAACAGTGTGGCAACCCAGTATTCAGGATTACTTCAAATTCATACAATCCGAGGGTCATGTAGGTAGTGCAGCAAGAAGGCGCTCATGTGTCTTGTGCATCCAGGAGGACCAAGTCCTTGGTGTGTTGGTGGCAGAGAGGTGAGAATCGTGCATCCTTCCTCTGCCCTCTACCCACAACCTCGCACAACCGAAATGTGAGCAAGCTCTCACTCATCTGCTGAGTCTTCCATGCCCATCGCCAGTTCGTCCTCCATTTCTTCATGGGCTCCTGCACTTTCATCAACACTTTTTGCTGATACTATGCGCCCTTGTTAATCCCTCTCCCTCACCATGACTGCCGCATAGGTGCCGCTGACCATCTGGACCTCGTAGATCTTGTTATCCCTTCCGCATATGACTCCTCCTGTACTTCCTCCCCTTCCTCTTGTCCCAACACCTGACTCCGAATAATAATTACAGTGTGCTCCATCATGTAGATGACCAGAATTGTCACGCTGAGAATGACATTGCCAGTGCTAAACATCTTCGTCGACATTTCAAAACTGTGTAGCAGGGTGCATAGGTCCTTGATCTGACACCACTCCAGCAGCGTGATCTGCACCACCTCTGGATCAACTTATCCCAGGCTATATGTCTTACCGTATTTCAGCAGGGCTCTGCGGTGCTGCCACACACGCTGCAACATGTGCAGATTCCAATTCCTGCGTGTCGGAACATCGCATTTCCGGCGTTTAACTGCCAGACCCTAAGACTTCCGGAGTGATGAAAGTTGTTGAGCTGCTGTGTGCGCACGATGGAAGTGAGCACATAGCGAGCGTGCCCGCTGCACAAGGCCATGTAGGCCGTGATGGTGTTTTAAAAATTGCTGGAGAATTCGGATCAACACGTGAGCCATAAAAGGCACGTGTGTCACATTGCCCTGAGGATGGCCCGCAGCCAGGTTTGCATCATTGCCGCACACGGCTGTTAAGTCACCAACGGAGTCCGCTCCGTCAATTTGTACTCCGGTCGCCAGGTGACAACGTGTTCCTTTCATGAATAGTGCTGATGATGGGAGAGTAGTCGATGCCAGCGGCGCAGGTGGACGCAGGTTATGCTCACCCACTGGGCTGCATTACCTTGACAGATGCAGAATCTCTGGCTGAATGTAGCTGGTGGGTATCTCACAGATGAAATACCATCATTCAGCTACAACCAATGGGAAGACACCACACCCTTTTTTATGCCCATCCTGTCTGCAGACCACTGCCAGACATAGCTATGAACCTCTGGTTAATTTTACCCCCAGTTCAGTTTTATGATTTTGTGTGCTTGTTACCTGACTACTTTTCCTGCTTGCTGTTTATGTACCTTGTTGGCCGATACGCATTTCACCTCTGCTTGTTTTCTGATTAAGTCCTGGCCGTCCCATTCTGTTCCTGTTCCTCAATTAATGTTTTGACCCTGCCTGACTACTATTCTCTGTAATAGCGGTGTGACTCACATTTCCCATACATTTCAAAGTAAAACTTTGACCGCCTGATGGCATTGAGCTCTGCTGCCAGCATAGTAAGGAGGTGTGTGGTAGTCCTTGTGCGCAGTTGCAAGGAAGGGTGGCCTGACCACACAGGGTTTGCGCAAAGGTAGAGGACCCACACGAGGTTGAAGAGGCAGAAGCAGTGTATTAACTTCTACATACAGAACAAGGATTGAAACAACTCGTGGGGACGGCAAGACTTGTACAGCAGACCCTTCTCCATCTCTCACCATAGTTTGCCAGTGCCCAGTCAGTGACATGTAATGACCCTGTCTATGCTTACTGGTCCAAGTATCTGTGTTGAAATGCACCCTGTCGCACACAGATTTTCTCAAGGAAGTGGTGATGTTGTGTGCGACATGCCGGTGTAGCGCGGGCATGCTTTTCTTGGAGAAGCAGTGGTGATTGGGCATCTGGTACTGGGGCACAGCGACAGACATAAGGTCTGTAAAATCCTGTGTGTCCACTACGCGTAAAGGCAGCATTTCGGTAGCCAACAGCTTACAGAGGGATAGAGTCAACCACTTAGCTTTGTCATGGGTCGCAGTAAGTGGCCTTTTATTTGACCACATCTGAGGGACAGAGATCTGGCTGCTGTCTGTAGACGGTGTTGAGTAGGGTGTCCCTGGAAAAATGCAGGTTTGTGAGAAAAGTGCAGGCGGAGACATGATGTTGGCTTCATCTTGCCTTCAGATCTGTTCATCTTGTATCATTTTTAAAAAACACAGCAAGCAAGGGTTACTCCAAGCGGAGTCTCCCTTTTTTTCCAAAAATTGGGCCCCACACAGACACCTTATCAGTGGCAGCACTTGTGCCCTAGTTGCAAACAGGATGTTTTGATTTGCATCAAGCACATTCCAAATCCACAAGCATTTACTCTCCCCAGGATGACACAGGGGTAGTAAATTCCTTCTGGATCCATGACTTGTTCATTTTGATGAACGTCAGTCTGTCCACATTGTCACTGGACAGACGCGTGCGCTTATCTGTCAGCACACACCCAGCAGCACTGAAGACACGTTCAGAGACAACGCTGGCAGCTGGACACGACAAAATCTTCGAGGCGTAACTGGAGAGCTCTTGACATTTTTCTAGATTTGAAGCACAAAAGGAGCAAGGCTCCATTTGCAAAGTCATTGCATCGATGTTCATTTGGAGATACTCCTGTATCATCCTCTCCATCCGTTGACTATGTGTCAGACTTGTTGTCTCTGGTGGCCTTGCAAAGGAGGGTCTAAAAAAATTATGAAAAGATTCCATAAAATTGCTGTTACCAGCACCAGATACGGTCCTACTGGTACGGGTAGACTGTTGAAGATGACGAGGCCGTCCCATGTTTGTCAAGTTACAACTGGGAGAATCACTCCCTTCACCTGCACGGTTGTTTGGTTGAAAAGCCGAGCTAAGATCGAGTAACAGCTTCTGCTGATACTCCTGCATACGTGCGTCCCTTTCTATGGGTGGAATTATGTCACAAAATTTGGACTTGTCCCGGGGATCTAATAGTGTGGCAAGCCAGTAGTCATCATCACTTCTAATTTTGACAATACGAGGGTCATGTTGGAGGTAGTGCAACAAGAAGGCACTCATGTGTCTTGCGCAGCCATGCGCACCAAGTCCACGCTGTGTTTGTGGCATAGAGGTGCTAACCGTTCTTTCTTCCTCTGTCATCTCCCCCCAACCTCTTTCAACTGAAATTTGACCAAGGTCCCCCTCATCTGCTGAGTCTTCCATGTCCATGGACAGTTCGTCCTCCATATCTTCATGTCCTCCTGCACCTTCCTCAACATCTCACCTGCTACCATGCGCCCTTGTTGATCCCTGTCCCCCATGGTCCCATGCCTGCCGCGTTGGTGATGATGAACGTCTGGACCTTGGTGATGTTGTTGTGTCTTGCGCATATGAATCCTCCTGTAGTTCCTCCCCTTCCTGTTGTCCCACCCCCTGACTACGAATAGTGTTTAGCGTGTGCTCCAGCATGTAAATGACTGTAATCGTCATGCTGATAATGGCATTGTCAGCGCTAAACATATTCGTCGCCATGTCGAAACTGTGCAGAAGGGTGCATAGGTCCTTGATCTGAGATCACTCCATCAGGGTGATCTGCCCCACTTCTGCATCTCGTTGGCCCAGGCTATACATCATGACGTATTGCACCAGGGCTCGCCGGTGCTGCCACAGTCGCTGTAACATGTGGAGAGTTGAATTCCAGCGTGTCGCCACATCGCATTTCAGGCGATGAACCGGCAGGCCGAAAGACTTCTGGAGCGATGCAAGTCGCTCAGGTGCGGCGGTTGAACGGCGGAAGTGAGCACTGCAGACAGTTTCCGTGCCCTGGTCAGAAGGCCATCTAGGCCGGGATAGTGTGTTAAAAATTGCTGGACAACAAGGTTAAACACGTGAGCCATACAAGGCACGTGTGTCACCTTGCCCAGGCGAAGGGCCGCACCCAGGTTTGCAGCATTGTCGCACACGGCCTTACCAGGCTGCAGGTTGAGTGGAGACAACCATTTATCAAAATCAGTCTCCAGAGCTGCCCACAACTCAGTCGCTGTGTGACTCCTATTTCAAAGACATGTCAAGCTAAAGACCGCCTGATGCCGTTGCGCTCTGCTACCAGCATAGTAATGAGGGGTGCGTGATTCCTTCTGCGCAGTGAGAACGCTGGTGGCCTGACCAGGCAGGCTTGGGGCGGAGGTGGAGGACCCAGATGAGGTGGAGGATGCAGAAGCAGTGTCGGAACTTGGACAGACAGAGGATTGACACACAAGTCGTGGGGACGGCAAGACTTGTGCAGCAGACCCTTCACCATCTATCACCATAGTTACCCAGTGGCCAGTCAGCGACATGTAACGTCCCTGTCCATGCTTACTGGTCCAAGTATCGGTGGTGAAATGCACCCGTTCACACACAGAGTTTCTCAAGGAAGCGGTGATGTTGTGTGCGACATGCTGGTGTAGCGCGGGCACACCTTTCTTAGAGAAGTAGTGGCGACTAGGCATCTGGTACTGGGGCACAGCGACAGACATAAGGTCTCTAAAATCCTGTGTGTCCACTAGGCGGAAAGGCAGCATTTCTGTAGTCAACAGCTTACAGAGGGATAGAGTCAACCTCTTCGCTTTGTCATGGGTCGCAGGAAGTGGCCTTTTATTTGACCACATCTGAGGGACAGAGATCTGGCTGCTGTGTGTAGACGGTGTTGAGTCGGGTGTCCCTGGAAAAATGCAGCTTTGTGAGGAAAGTGCAGGCGGAGACATGATGTTGCCTTCATCCAAAGTTGGTGCTATCGATGTCTGAGAGAGCTGTACACACTCACTTGTTTCCCCTTCCAAACCAACTGACGACCTACCAAGCAAACTGCCTGTTGCGGTTACAGTGGTGGAAGTTGTGGGTGGAAAAACAGGTGTGACAGCTGTCCCCACAGTCCTAGAAGATGACGAGCGCGCGGATGCACTGGAAGGGGCAGGCGGTGGATGGTTCGCTCCGCTAGGCCGCATTGCAGCACGGTGAGCTTCCCATCGGGCCATATGATATTTATTCATGTGACGATTCATGGAAGAAGTTGTCAAACTGCTGAGGTTTTGACCTCTACTAAGAGAACCATGACAAATTTTACAGATCACATAATTTGGGCGATCTTTTTCTATGTCAAAAAAGGACCTGGCTAGGCAAGGCTTAGAGGCCATGCGACCTGTTGATCCACCCCGAATAATGCTCAGAGGCAGAGTGGTGGCTGAGGATGCAGTTGTAGACGTGCTACCAGTGCTCCGACTGTGTCCAGGAAGGCGCCAGGTTACTTCGACGTCGGTTGCATCCTCCTCCACCGCCTCTGTTGACCTCCTCGAGTGTCTGACTGTGGGTTGACAGTAGGTGTGATCTAGAACTTAATCATCAATTGTTGTGTTTGCACTCCCCTACCCCTCAGACCGAGTTTCTTCTTGCCCTGACCGAATATTTAAGTTGTCATCCCAATCGGGTATCTGCGTCTCATCTTCATCAGTATGTTCCTCATTGCCTATAACCACAGTTGTTGGAAAGGCAACATTTTGGTAGCCAACAGTTTGCATATGATGAAAGTCAACCTCCAAGCCATTTCATGCCCTTCTAAAAGCATGTAAAACACAGCGAGGGGACTCCAACCACAGTCTCCCTCGTTGCCACTAACTGGGCCACACACACCCCACTTGACTGGCATCGGTTGAGCCCCCCTTTTGACAAAGAAAAAGATGCTTTGCATGAAGCACTCTCAAAAATACGCGTGCCTTTCCCGTCCCCTGGCTGACCCAGGGGAAGAAAAGTCCTCTGAGAGCCATGACTTGTTCATCTTGGTTCTTTTAGAGACACAGCGAGGGGACTCCAACCACAGTCTCCCTCGTTGCCACTAACTGGGCCACACACACCCCACTTGACTGGCATCGGTTGAGCCCCCTTTTGAAAAAGAAAAAGATGCTTTGCATGAAGCACTCTCAAAAATACGCGTGCCTTTCCCGTCCCCTGGCTGACCCAGGGGAAGAAAAGTCCTCTGAGAGCCATGACTTGTTCATCTTGGTTCTTTTAGAGACACAGCGAGGGGACTCCAACCACAGTCTCCCTCGTTGCCACTAACTGGGCCACACACACCCCACTTGACTGGCATCGGTTGACCCCCCCTTTTGACAAAGAAAAAGATGCTTTGCATGAAGCACTCTCAAAAATACGCGTGCCTTTCCCGTCCCCTGGCTGACCCAGGGGAAGAAAAGTCCTCTGAGAGCCATGACTTGTTCATCTTGGTTCTTTTAGAGACACAGCGAGGGGACTCCAACCACAGTCTCCCTCGTTGCCACTAACTGGGCCACACACACCCCACTTGACTGGCATCGGTTGAGCCCCCTTTTGACAAAGAAAAAGATGCTTTTCATGAAGCACTCTCAAAAATACGCGTGCCTTTCCCGTCCCCTGGCTGACCCAGGGGAAGAAAAGTCCTCTGAGAGCCATGACTTGTTCATCTTGGTTCTTTTAGAGACACAGCGAGGGGACTCCAACCACAGTCTCCCTCGTTGCCACTAACTGGGCCACACACACCCCACTTGACTGGCATCGGTTGAGCCCCCTTTTGAAAAAGAAAAAGATGCTTTGCATGAAGCACTCTCAAAAATACGCGTGCCTTTCCCGTCCCCTGGCTGACCCAGGGGAAGAAAAGTCCTCTGAGAGCCATGACTTGTTCATCTTGGTTCTTTTAGAGACACAGCGAGGGGACTCCAACCACAGTCTCCCTCGTTGCCACTAACTGGGCCACACACACCCCACTTGACTGGCATCGGTTGAGCCCCCCTTTTGACAAAGAAAAAGATGCTTTGCATGAAGCACTCTCAAAAATACGCGTGCCTTTCCCGTCCCCTGGCTGACCCAGGGGAAGAAAAGTCCTCTGAGAGCCATGACTTGTTCATCTTGGTTCTTTTAGAGACACAGCGAGGGGACTCCAACCACAGTCTCCCTCGTTGCCACTAACTGGGCCACACACACCCCACTTGACTGGCATCGGTTGAGCCCCCTTTTGACAAAGAAAAAGATGCTTTGCATGAAGCACTCTCAAAAATACGCGTGCCTTTCCCGTCCCCTGGCTGACCCAGGGGAAGAAAAGTCCTCTGAGAGCCATGACTTGTTCATCTTGGTTCTTTTAGAGACACAGCGAGGGGACTCCAACCACAGTCTCCCTCGTTGCCACTAACTGGGCCACACACACCCCACTTGACTGGCATCGGTTGAGCCCCCCTTTTGACAAAGAAAAAGATGCTTTGCATGAAGCACTCTCAAAAATACGCGTGCCTTTCCCGTCCCCTGGCTGACCCAGGGGAAGAAAAGTCCTCTGAGAGCCATGACTTGTTCATTTTGGTTCTTTTAGAGACACAGCGAGGGGACTCCAACCACAGTCTCCCTCGTTGCCACTAACTGGGCCACACACACCCCACTTGACTGGCATCGGTTGACCCCCCCTTTTGACAAAGAAAAAGATGCTTTTCATGAAGCACTCTCAAAAATACGCGTGCCTTTCCCGTCCCCTGGCTGACCCAGGGGAAGAAAAGTCCTCTGAGAGCCATGACTTGTTCATCTTGGTTCTTTTAGAGACACAGCGAGGGGACTCCAACCACAGTCTCCCTCGTTGCCACTAACTGTGCCACACACACCCCACTTGACTGGCATCGGTTGAGCCCCCTTTTGAAAAAGAAAAAGATGCTTTGCATGAAGCACTCTCAAAAATACGCGTGCCTTTCCCGTCCCCTGGCTGACCCAGGGGAAGAAAAGTCCTCTGAGAGCCATGACTTGTTCATCTTGGTTCTTTTAGAGACACAGCGAGGGGACTCCAACCACAGTCTCCCTCGTTGCCACTAACTGGGCCACACACACCCCACTTGACTGGCATCGGTTGACCCCCCCTTTTGACAAAGAAAAAGATGCTTTTCATGAAGCACTCTCAAAAATACGCGTGCCTTTCCCGTCCCCTGGCTGACCCAGGGGAAGAAAAGTCCTCTGAGAGCCATGACTTGTTCATCTTGGTTCTTTTAGAGACACAGCGAGGGGACTCCAACCACAGTCTCCCTCGTTGCCACTAACTGGGCCACACACACCCCACTTGACTGGCATCGGTTGAGCCCCCCTTTTGACAAAGAAAAAGATGCTTTGCATGAAGCACTCTCAAAAATACGCGTGCCTTTCGCCTCCCCTGGCTGACCCAGGGGAAGAAAAGTCCTCTGAGAGCCAGGTCCACATTGTCAGTGGACAGACACGTGTGCTTATCTGCCAGCAGACCCCCAGCAGCACTGAAGACAGGTTCCGAGAGAACGCTGGCTGCAGGACACGACAAGATCCTCAAGGCGTACGTGGCGAGCTCAGGCAATTTATCCAGATTGGAAGCCTAAAATGAGCAGGGCTCAAGTTGCACAATAATGGAATCGATGTTTCTTTGCATATACTCATATATCTGTGTGTCTCCCTCTTTTTCCTTGTCCAGCTGTTTTGTTTTCACATGAGTATATGTCCTTGTCACTTTCCCATGTGTTTGTGTTATGTTGTGAGTTGTTTGTCACCTTTTGGACACCTTTCAGGGTGTTTTCTAGGTGTTTTACTGTGTTTGTGATTGCCTGCCATTGTTTCCTATGGGCTCGAGTTCGGTTCGTCGAACGTTCGACGAGCCGAACTCGAGCCAGACCCCCCGTTCGGCGAACCGCCTCGAGCCGAACCGGGACCGGTTCGCTCATCTCTAGTCAGAAGTGACCTCAGGTGAACTCAATGCCCAACTGCCTGCGTGTCACGACAACAGCACAGTCCAATAGTCCAGCACTGAGTTCACCTGAGGTCTTTCTAGTGGTTCTCATGCTACCCTCTGTGTGAGTCCCAGCTGTGACCTTAGGTGAACTCAGTGCTGGACTGTTGGACTGCGTGTCATGGTGGCAGCACAGTACGACAGTCCAGCACTCAGTTCACCTTTTAGGTTATCAAACCTCACAGACACTGGGTCTCATGGCAGCTAGCAACCTGGTAACTTTAAGGGAGCCTTTATGTTTCCTGAAATTCCAAGCTGCTGTGACATCAGGAGGCTGTGAGGGGGGAGTTATATTTTTATTATTTAAAAAAATATATTTTTTGTGTTTGTGTTTTTTTTTCTTTTTACTACAGGGTTGGTAAAGTGGGTTTCATAGACACCTCTCCAATACCAATCCAGAGCTTGATAGCAGCAACAAAAAATGCTTGTAAAAAAAAGCCTCCGCCCACATGACCTAGAGAAGACTGAAAAAAAACAATAGGTTGGGGCATCGAAGGGCAATTTTACACAAAGCACTATTCACGCTAAGGCTGAATTCACATGTACCAGTCAGGTTGCAGCGTTAAACCATAGTTGTACTGTGCCACTGTGGTCTTCCTCCGATTCCCACCATAATCATTTAATATTGCAGGGAAACAGCTGTTTCATCCACAAAAATTCTGCAGGAAGTATAGAGGTTTTACTGTAAAGGACAGGGATAGAATTTTTTTTCTAATGAAAATCCCTTCAGACTGTTTGGAACACTTGGAGGAATGTTTGTCTGTAATAGAAAAGGTGAGCACTTCTTTGAGTCCTGTGTCATGCCAACAGTAAACCATCCTGAGACCATTCATGTTGGGGTTCTATGAGAAGGTAAATGCAAATCTGGATATTGGTAATGCAGCTGATATAATTTATTTGGACTTTGCTAAAACATTTGATACTGTACCACATAATAGCCATATACTAAAGCTCCAGAAGCAAGGACTAGGGGAAAATATAAGCAGATGGATAAGGAATTGGCTAAAAGATAGGAAACAAAGTAGTTATAAATGGTACAATCTCTAAATGGGCTATAGTCAGCAGAGGGGTACCGCAGGGATCTGTGCTAGCAATGAGTCTTTTTAATCTTTTTATTAATGACCTTGTGGATGGGATTGATAGTAAAGTGGCAGTCTTTGCTGATGACACCAAACTATGTAGGATATTAAAAACGGACCTTGATAGTACAATATTATAAAGGGATCTGGATAAGATGTCTTAATGGGCAGACACTTCGCAAATTAATTTTAATGTTGATAAATGTAGAGTAATGCACCTAGGATGGAGTAAAGGCCACTTTACACACAGAGATAAATCTGTGGCAGATCTGTGGTTGCAGTGAAATTGTGGACAATCAGTGCCAGGTTTGTGGCCATGTACAAATGGAACAATATGTCCATGATTTCACTGCAACCACAGATCTGCCAAAGATTTATCTATGTGTATAAAGTGGCCTTAATCCTATTGTTGCATATACAATAAATGGAAGTAAAGTCAGGACTACAGAACAGGAGATTGACTTGGGTATTCTGGTTACAAGTAACCTGAGCAGCAGTACTCAATGTCAAGCAGCAGCTGCAAAAGCCAACAAGATTCTAAAGCAATTCCAGCAGCTAAATAGGAAAGGGTTCTTTACAGTAAAGGGGGCTTTACACGCTGCGACATCGCTAATGCGGAGTCGTTGGGGTCACGGAATTTGTGACGCACATCCGGCCGCATTAGCGATGTTGCTGCGTGTGACACCGATGAGCGATTTTGCATCGTTGCAAAAACGTGCAAAATCGCTCATCGGTGACATGGGGGTCCATTCTCGATTATCGATACTGCAGCAGTAACGATGTAGTTCGTCGCTCCTGCGGCAGCACACATCGCTATGTGTGATGCCGCAGGAACGAGGAAACTCTCCTACCTGCCTCCCGGCCGCAATGCGGAAGGAAGGAGGTGGGCGGGATGTTACGTCCCGCTCAGCTCCGCCCCTCCGCTGCTATTGGGCGGTCGCTCAGTGACGTCGCTGTGATGCCGCACGGACCGGCCCCTTAGAAAGGAGGCGGCTCGCCGGTCACAGCGACGTCGCCGAGCAGGTAAGTAGTGTGACGGGTCTGCACAATGTTGTGCGGCACGGGCAGCGATTTGCCCGTGTCGCGCAACAGATGGGGGCGGGTACCCACACTAGCGATATCGGTACCGATATCGCAGTGTGTAAAGTAGCCTTTAGAGCAGTCAGACTGTGGAATGCAGTTCCACACGATGTAGTAATGGCAGACACTATAACAACTTTTAAAAAAGGGCTGGATGATTTCCCCAGTACACCCAACATTGTCAGTTATAAATGATTTGATGATAAAATATATAATTGGTGGAGGAAGGTTAAACTAGATGGACCTATGGACCTAGGTCTTTTTTTAACCTATGTAACTATATAATTATGCAATGTGTAGGGTTGCCTTTCATCCAAGGGAGTGGGCTCACTCACAATTTTGCCTACAAACACTGCCTTGAATGAAGAATGTACAGTATCTAAATTTCTCCCAAGAGCAACTTCTCCCAATTATCAGGGGAAATTTGGTGATAGACAATGGCTTTTCCAGCAGGATGGAGCAAGAAGTCACAAGGTAAAAGTAATACCTAAATGGCTAAGAGAACAAAACACTGAAATTTTGGGTTCATGGCCATTAAACTCCCTAGATCTCAATCATAATTCGAATCTGTGTTAAATCCTCAAAGTGTGGTGGACAAGTAAAAACACAAATATTGTGATAAACTCCAAGCACTGATTAGCCAAGACTGGGTTGTCATCAGCTGGGATTTGGTACAGCATGTCAGGGTGAATTGGAGTCTTAAAAATCAAACTTGTAAAAATATGAATAAACTTGACCTTTAATTTACCAAATAAAGTGTAAAAACTTATGAAATGCTTATAATTGTATTTCAGTAAACATAGAAACACATATCTAAAATATCTAAACACACTGAAGCAGCAAATAGGGATGAGCGAATATATTCGCCACTATTCGCTATCCGACAGCTAATATGGTATTCGCTCCGATATTTTCATTTCTGGACTTCCTGGCGCCTTTTTCCAGCCAATGAACACATCTGACGTTGCTTGCCCTCACAGTAACACAGCAGCCATCTTTGTTGTGGTGTTACTGTGATTGGCTTGGCCGCACAGCATCATAGGGGCTATATAAGCCAGCGGCCATTTTGGTCAGTCGGTCTCTCCCTCTCTCTTTCTTACTCACCGATCATGGGGGTGGCAGTGCACGGCTGTCACACTGTGGCGGGTTCTCCAGCTTTTGAAAATGACGGCCGCACATTATTCCATCTCGTATTCCCTGCTTCTCCCGCCCACCAGCGCCTATCATTGGTTGCAGTCAGACACGCCCCCACGCTGAGTGACAGCTGTCTTACTGCAACCAATCACAGCTGCCGGTGGGCGGGTCTATATCGTGTAGTAAAATATATAAATAAATAATGTAAAGCAATGATGTGCGGTCCTCCCCCAAATGATACACAGCTGAAGTAAGCACACAGCAGCGGGCCGGTATTCTCAGGCTGGGGAGGGCGAGGGCCATGGTTACGGCCCCCCCTCTCACAGCCGAGAATATCAGCCCGCTGCTGCCCCAAGAATGTTGCATCCATTAGATGCGACAGTCCCGGCGTGTCACCGACCCTTCCCGATTGCCGTGATGCGGTGGCAATCAGGGTAATAAGGAGTTAATAGCAGCCTGCCACAAAGTCCAAGATTAGTAATGGCAGCATCTATGACACGCCATCACTAATCTGTAAGTAAAGTAAATAAACACAATACCGAAAAATCCTTTGTTTGAAATAAAATACCAAAAAGCCCCTCTGTCACCACTTTATTAACCCCCCAAATATCCAGATCCAGTGTAATCCACACTGATTCAGCGACGTCTGTGAGCGAGTGCTCAATGCAGCCTCATTCCGTGAACGATGCTGCAGGGGTAACTCCAGGTCATTTCTCATGGTCGGTGATGTGAACACATTACCGCTCGTGAGATCTTCAGTGCTGCCGTAAAGCACAACTCAGAGTGACGTCACTGACCGGCAGCGACCCTGCGAGAACTCAGATCCAAGCTCCCGCAGGGTCACTGCTCCATTACACATACATCACAAGGAGGAAACACATACATCACAAATAAAAGCTGTAATATCATCTATCTATCCATCGATCCATCTAGCTATCCATCTATATATCCATCTATATATCCATCTATCTATCCATCTATCTATCCATCTATCTATCCATCTATCCATCGGCTAGATAGATGGATAGATAGATAGATAGATAGATAGAGGGATAGATAGATAAATAGATAGATAGACAGATAGATAATGGATGGATAGATAGATAATAGATCGAGGGATAGATTGATGGATAGATAGATAGATCGAGGGATAGATAGATAGATGGATAGATAGATAATGGATAGATAGATGGATAGATAGACAGATAATGGATAGATAGATAAATAATGGATAGATAGAGGGATAGATGGAAAGATAGATAATGGATAGATAATGGATAGATAGAGGGATA
Organism: Anomaloglossus baeobatrachus; assembly: GCF_048569485.1. Taxonomy (NCBI): domain Eukaryota; kingdom Metazoa; phylum Chordata; class Amphibia; order Anura; family Aromobatidae; genus Anomaloglossus; species Anomaloglossus baeobatrachus. The sequence continues at coordinate 459,112,315 of NC_134356.1, forward strand.
GAGAGATAATGGATAGATAGAGGGATAGAGAGATAGATAATGAATAGATAGAGGGATAGAGAGATAGATAATGGATAGATAGAGGGATAGAGAGATAGATAGATGGATAGATAGATAGCTAGATAGAGGGATAGATAGATGGATAGGTAGATGGATAGATAGATGGATAGATAGATGGATAGATAATGGATATATAGATAGATGGATAGATAGATAATGCATAGATAGAGGGATAGAGAGATAGATAGTGGATAGATAAAGGGATATAGAGATAGATAGATAGATGAAAAAGGATAGATAGATAGATAGACAGGCAGACCAATGTCAATCACATATAATGTCCCACCTCCCTGCATATTCTAAGCTGGCACTCTTTAGTGACTTTCATGTGGCACATGTGCCTAGCCTTGTATTTAGACAGAAAAATAAATAATTAAAAAAAAACCGACGTGGAGTCCCCCCCATTTTTGATACCCAGCTAGGGTAAAGCAGATGGCTGCAGACTATAGACCACAGCTGGCAGCTTTACCTTGGTTGGGGATCCAATTTGGAGGGCCCCCAGGCACTTTTTTATAATTATTTATAAATAAATAATAAAAATAAAATGGGGTTCCCCCAAATTGGTTCACCACCAAGGTAAAGTGGACAGCTTTGGTCTGGTATTCTCAGGGTGGGAAGGTCCAAAGTTATTGGCCCTTCCCAGCCTAAAAATAGCAGGCCGCAGCTGCCCCAGAAGTGGCGCATCCATTAGATGCGCCAATCCTGGCGCTTCGCCCCAGCTCATCCCGTGCCCTGGTGCGGTGACAAATGGAGTAATAAATGGGGTTGATACCAGATGTGTAATGTCACCTGACATCAAGCCCATCGGTTGGTGATGTCATGGCGTCTATCAGATATCCGACATCACCAACTGTCAGTAATAAAAGTAGAAAAAAAAATAGACGACAAAAAAAATAAATTAATTTGAAAAAACACTCCGCAATCCTCTTTCACCAATTTATTGTAAAGAAAAAAAAATCCCCTGTAATCCATTTTGGAAGACCCACGACGACTCTGGACCTTCTAGAATATGGGGGGCACGCTCAGGGAACGTGTCCCCCATTTTCTAGGACTGCAGATACTCCATGTGAGTAGTGTGGGTGCAAAGAATCTGCACCTACCCTCCCCGGGTCACAGCAGCAGTATGCGTGCAGCCAGCGCAGCTCCACAGCCGCTCTCGCTGATCAAAGGAAGCTGAGCTGATAGCTGCGCTCTGCACATGCGTATACCGTGTATTGTGAAGGGGGAGGACGCGAGGGATCAACTCTGCAAAAAGGTAAAAACACCGGGGGAATACCGGGAAACAGTGGGGGGCATGGGGGGTGACTTAGCTGGACCTGGGGAGGAGTTTTCTGTCGCATGTGTCATGGCACATGCGACAGAAATCAGAGGAAGAGGGTGAATGCAGGCGGAGCGTTAGTGTGTGTCCTGTCATTTTGGATGAATCAGCAGCGGGCAGAAATGCAGTGAGGCACCTTCTATAGGCTGTGCCCATACTGTTTCTGCCTTTTCCCATCCATTTCAGCCTCTATCTCAGTCACCACAGCTCACCGACAGGTCCAACATGAAATTATTCTGGCTTCCTATAGACTTAAGGGTGCTTTACACGCTGCAACATCGCTAATGATATATCGTCAGGGTCACGGTGTTTGTGACGCACATCCGGCGTCGTTAGCGACATCGCAGTGTGTGACAGCTAGGAGCGAAGATCAATGATCGCAAAAATGGCAAAAATCGTTGATCATTGACACGTCGCTCCTTTTCATAATATCGGTAATTGTGCATGCCGCTGGTTGTTCGTCGTTCCTGCGGCATCACACATCGCTATGTGTGACACCGCAGGAACGACGAACATCTCCTTTCCTGCGTTCACCGGCAATGAGGAAGGAAGGAGGTGGGCGGCATGTTCCGGCAGCTCATCTCCGCCCCTCCTTTTCTATTGGATGGCCGTTTTGTGACGTCGCTGTGACGCCGAACGCACCTCCCCCTTGAAGGAGGGATTGTTCGGTGTCTCCAGCGACGTGGCAGAACAGGTATGTGCGTGTGATGCTGCCGTAGCGATAATGTTCGCTACGGCAGCGATCACCACATATCGCACCAACGACGGGGGCAGGTGCTATCGCTCGCGATGTCGCAGCGTGTAAAGCACCCTTTACATTGGGGGTCGAATATTCGCGAATACTCAAATAGCTGCGAGGTATTCGTCGGATATTCGGCGAAGCGAATAATAGGGTATTCGATCATCCCTAGCAGCAAACTCATCAAGCCATGGAACCCATAGGGTGGAGGGGCGACATGACTAGAGGGAAGGGAAGGAGTGATGGGGTTAATAGGAACAGGAACGTTGGTGCATAGCGCAGAGAAGGGGATGGGTGGGTAGGAGCAGTTCCCTGGAGGAAGAGATGGGACAGATGAGGGGTGTAAGTATAGGAAATTTGTCTTACCCCCTTCTCTTGACTTCCGGATATGGAGCGATCCGGACGTGCGACGGGATGGCTGCTATCCAGGACCAGCCGATTCAACATAGCAGTGCACGGGCCCCTGGCAGTGCGGTCCCACGTCTTGGCTGCCGGGGGTTAACCTGTTGGCACTTTCCCCTCGCTCCCCTGTCAGCAGCGGGCGGTGTCCCCCCCCATCTTTCAGGTACTTGCCGTGTGCGGGGGGGAGCGAGGAGGAGATGTGAGAGCCCCTTCGGGGACCCTCCGCAGCAGTGACGTGGGCAGTGACGGTACTCAGCTGCTGCTCCGGCCGCGGGAGGAATCTCCGTCCGGGCCGCGGCAGCCGGGAGGGGGCATGGCTAGTCTGCGGCCTACTTCCGGTTTCGAGCCGCGGCCTGGATTGCTGGATGCAGCGGCTCCTGGACGGGGAGAGTGCCCGGCGGTGGACGGTGGCCAGCTTTACCCCCCGCAGACGGTGGGGGGGCCGCGGAGCTGCAGCCAGTGGTGGGTCCGGCACCAGGGCGGGCGAGCCTGGTGCTACGGGTGCCCAGGAGGTGTCGGTAAGTGGGGGTGATGGCGGGGGGCCCTGCGGTTCCTGCCTGGTCACCCAGATCAGGTGTGCAGCTCCCGGCAGCGGCGGTCTCCCCCAGGAGGGGGAGGGCCCAGCGGACGGATGCTTTATGGGCCCAGGAGGGCAGGATGCGACGGCGGCTCTAGAGTAGAGTCTGCTAGCAGTGGATCGGGCCACAGGTACCCCCCCCTTGCAGGCAGCTGGGGGGGGGGGTCGGGCCAGAAGATGATGAGGCCCGCGGTGGCAGCCCATGGGACGGGACGGTTTCCAGGGTAGTTGCCACAAGACAGAAGATGGAGTCTGGAGGATGGTGCCCACGCAGCGTACCAGGACGACTGCCATGGTGGTGGCGGCACTTCGGCGGCGTCTGCGTTACATGAGCCGGAGGCGGAGAGAGTGGCAACGTTGGAAGAATCGGATGGCGGAGGAAGGCGTGACTTCTATTCCAGGATACACCGGGTCGCGGTCGGGTGAGTCAGCTTTGGATTCGGCGGGGTTGGGGCACAGTTGGGGGTGCAAGAGGGTAGTATTGATAGGGGGGGGGTGGCTGCGGACACGGCAGCGCCGAGGGGGTCTGTGATTTTGACCAGGTAAGGGGGTTGGTTTTACTGCAAGGGATGGTGTATAAGGTTGCGGGGAGTACGCATGCGCCGACGGCGGCATGGACGGGATCGGCGGTAGTAGGCGCAGTACGGCAGGCAGAGTAAGGGTGCATGAGGTGGCAGGGGAGCATTTTCGGACAGAGGCGGCAGGGGCTGTGACAGTGAAAGTGGTGAGGAAAGAAGAGGGTGATGAGGTGGTGCGTCTGGATGACAAAGGCCAAGGGTGAGAGGTATGTGTGCTTCGTAGGCCCGCTGGGGGGCTCACCTGCTAGAGGATGTGAGGGTTAAGATTTCAAAGGGGAGAGTGTAGAAATAATTTCTCTGCTCCCCCTGGAACAGTTTCACCTGGATAAGGTCAAGCCAAGCGACTCCAGGAAGGAAAAGTAGAGGGAGGGGAAGCACCGGTATAGGCTCACCCCTCGTACATTTGCAACGTGGCTGCGACCATTTGCGTTTTTGGCGAGTGTATCGGGAGAAGGAATTGGCTAATTGTTCGGCATGGTTGGTTATATGGATGCATTTGGGGAGGCTTGTTAGGTCATATGGTGGTTTAGCCTGGCTTCTGTACGCCGGGTAATTTCAGCAGGGGAAGGTGTTGCGTGCAAGTATGCGGTAGGATCATACGGCATATCCTTATGGATGCGGTTGATGGCGGCTCCTAGTCAGCCCTTTCGGGGGGCAGTCGGGTGTTCGGGACTTGGAACACAGGCGGACCACACGATGGGGTTTTTTTTGGGGGCAGTAGAATGATGAGCAGTGCAGATTTGGCGCAGCCGGTTTCCTTCAGCATAAGTGTTCGGGTTGGGGAAAGGGACATGGTAATTCCCGCGTTGTTGGCATTCTGTTGGTGTTGGTGGATCTTCGCCTCCTTATTGGAATTGGCGCTTAGCTACGGGTCGCCCGGATGTTGTCAGTGGACAGTGGGGTAAGGAAGTGGCTTTGGGCAGGATGGGTGGGCCATTCGTGGCCCTCCTTGTCATGATTGGGTTCCTCTGTTGGGGGTAGTGCCGAAAAGGAGCCGAATATATTTCGGCTTGTTTTAAAACTTATCTTATCCAGAGGAGTCATCGGTGTATGCCTGCTTGGCTCCAAAATTGTCGGCGGTTAATTCTGTGTCGTTTGACAGAGTGTGGGATTTGGTAAAGACAGTGAGCCGTGGAGCATTGATGGTGAGGGTGGATGTGGAGGTGGCATTTCGGTTGTTACTGGTCCACCCTGCTAGCCATCAGTTTCTGGTGTCACTGTGGCGATGGGAGTTATTACGTTGATCGGTGTTTGCTGATGGGTTGTTCATTTCATATTCCTATTTGAGGCGCTTATTTCTTTGTTGAGTGTGTTGGGCGTGGTGTGTCCACGCTGACATCACTCATTCATTATTGGATGTTTTTCTTTGCATCGGGTCGGCGGGTCCGATGATTCGTGTGGGTTTGTTGTTTATTGCAGAAGGTGCCGGATACTTTTTTTTTTTTTGCGTTCTGTTGGCGCAGGAAAAGACTGAAGGTCCAGCGTCAGTTATGCGGTTTGTGGAGGATAAAGATTGATGTTATGGCTATGGGGTATAGGCTTCGTGGGTACTGGTGTGGTCCTATGGCCTGTGATAGAGCAGTAGATCAGCTAAGGGGTGCGGTTTCCGGTGGTGCAGTCTTTGCTGGGGCAGTTGAACTGCGGATGCAGAGTTACGGCAATGGGGTGTATGTTTGTTGGACGGCTGTCGACGGCTATGTCAGGGGTGCAGCCATTGGCTCATTTTGTGGGGAGGCACGACAGAGATCGAGGACGATCTGATGGTGTAGGATGTTTTCTTGCGGCGATGCAATGGCCGCGCGTGGTGGCTGGTAAGGTGGTACCTGATGGAATGTTGCAACTGTAATTGGATGCGACGGGACCGGTTGGTTTTGGTTTGGCATGGTGGGTGTTGCTTCCAATTTGTGGTGGTGGTCGAGTTGTGGGGGTTAGCAGTTTTTTCTGAGAGGAAGGTGTGCTGTCAGCGTGACTATTAGTCACTGGTGGATTCGATTACTGGTTGGTTTTGCTAATGCTGGGCAAGGGTGGTGTACTTGCGGCATTTGGTTTTCAAGTGTATGCGGTGTAAAAAAAAAAAAGAGGAAAACAAAGCATTTCAGGTGTGGCACAACCCTTGTTGGTGGTCAACAAAGGGGTAGCTGCTGCTTTTGTTCCGTTTCAGTTCCGCAGGTCTTGGAAGTTGAAGCCAGGGGCAGACGAGGTTGGACCGGTGTGTTGGACCGGAGGGCTTGTGGAGTCTGGGGAGGCTGTGTTTTGGGAGCTGGTTCAGGAACTCTGTGTCTGAGGTTACTTGGTACTGATATACAGAAGTGTCGGCGGCATGGATAACGTTGTTTGGGCCGTGGTTTCGGAGGGCCCGGTGGGAGTATTTGGTGGTATTGTTGACAGTGGTGAGTAGCGAATTTTTAAGGTTGGTCGGTCGGCATCGGCAGTGGTCCATGGGGTGGCGGCCGTGGTTTTTAGTTGAAGTTTAGGGGTGAGAGGGATGTGTTTGCAGGATTTTCGGGTGCGGCACGGCCTTGAAGGGTTTGTCCGCAAGGGTGTGAAAGAGCGGGATGCAAGGGTCCGATCTCCGTTGTTGTGTTAAAGCATTTTGGGAGTGGTTTGTAGTTGATATGTTCATCTGATTATGAGCGGGGCTTTCTTTCCTTTTGTCCAAGACGGTTGGTGTTAGCCTTATCTGGGGCGTTGCAGATCGGGGGTTGGTCAGCCCATTTACAGTTAGGGGCAGTGGTTTGATGTTGGAGGATGTGTCTGTGGTGGGGCAGTGGGTTGAGCACCGGCTTCGTCGCGCTCAAGCAACGGATCGGGCAGGTTGTGAAGGTTGGTGAGGTTCTATGCAGTCCTGGGTGCGGAATCATGTCGGGAGGACGCCCAGGCCCGTTATTGTGTTACGTGGTTGGGTCCTTCTTGGTAAGGTACCAGTTTGCAGCAGTGTGGGAGACTTGCTTGCAAGGGGCGGGGGTGGGCGCCCGGAGTACTACAGGTCGCCTCCCTTCTGGATTGGGTTGCCACGGAGGCCCCTCGGTGTGGCCTCGAAAGAGTTTGTGAGACGTATTGGGAGGGAGGAGTCCTCTTGTTTCGTCAGTACGTTCGGCCTCAGTTGTTATCATGTTAAGGCCGACGGGGGGGGGGGGGTTGAGTCTTCGTGGAAGTGGATCATGTCTTGGTTAGCATAACTGGTTGGTGTTGTATCTGTGGGTTTATAACCTGTGGGGTTTTGTGGTGAGTGTGTGCCTCGTTTGGTTATTCGGGCACTAATTTGTCGGGGGGGGCTCGGCGGGCTGAGGCTCGCCCGAATTTTCGCCAGCTGGGTCTGGACGGGCTGATAGTGCTGGTCCTGTATGTGGGAGGCAGCGATTTGGCGGCCCGAGCATCTCGAGAGTTCATTACGAATGTATTAAAATAAATAAATAAATACATTTTTAATAATATTGGTTTGTTGCGTTTGTGGACGATGTACCCAGGCTTAATCGTGGGTGGTCTGATAGTGTGGCCAGGTGGAGTGGAGGGGCTCGTTCGGTAGCTAGTATCACTCAAGCTTATTGGGGTACGGCACCGAGAGTTGGTGTTGCTGATCTGGGGTTTCGGAGATGCAATGGGGGTGCATCTTAATGATAATGGTGCTGTTTTGTGGCGTTGGGGTTGCGTGGAGGTGTGGCACGAGCTTTTTGGTGTGTGGCGGGTCCAGGCCACGCAAGGAGTCACGTGCCCTGCCCTGTGGCGGGGGGTAGGTCTGGTCCAGAGGCGATTGAAGGCAATGGTAACTGGACAGAGAGACACCATCTTGGTATGGTGGCTCCGGGTTCCGGGATGTTGCAGGCACGGGGTTCTGCAAAGTTGGAGGTATTAATCTGTTGGTGATTAATACCTCATCTCTGGGTCGGTGTGTTGCGGCCAGGGATATTGGTGTGAGAAGTTGTTCCTGGACTGGGTCTACTCAGGGTTACATATTAATGTATTGATTACTGTGTTACCTATTATTTGTTGGGGTCGCCCATTGGACGGCGCCCCCTTGTGCTTAGAATGTAAATAATAGGTAATAAAGGCTGCTGTGGCCAATTTGAACCAAGTCACATGCAGTCCGTGTATTATTTACAGATGGTATTGGTGGGTAACACATACACACAGCACAACTGGAGAATCCTTCCTCAATGGTCATGTGAAAAAAAATTTGCCTGTCTCAAAACCTGTGACCATAATTGTAATCTCATGTTGTACATGTGATACATATTAATTACTAACAGATGGCAAATACAGTGCCTGCAGCAGATATTATGTTTAGTATAATGAATTGTGTACTTCCTTTAATAGAGGAGTCAGAATATTAGATATTATTTGATCTGTGATCTCTATGAAAGTCCTTGGTTTGATCCCTTCTGTTATTTATGCTCAAGTCACAGACCCCCTGAGGAACCTTTAATGTTTGCATACTGTGCGGTAAAAATGTACATAGATTATAATTACATATCAAACCAAAAGAATTCTTATGTGTACTGTGAGGCAGTGACAGGGGTAATATTTGAAGACCGCTATGTGTCCCCCAGAATGTGTCTGGAAACCCTCTGAGTTTGCTATAGCTATTACTGGGAGTAAAGCACAAAGGGTAACAGGGAGACAGATCCCTCCTCCCAGTCCAGGTTTTGTAGCAATCCTCATGTCCGGCATTTTCGTTTAAATCATGCAGAGCACAGCAGAGTGCGTCTCAGTTGAGAGCCAGGCTTGGTGAAGCTAACACATGCTGTGTGAGCTGGGCTGGCTCTGTGTGGAGTGAACACAGGCCAAGAGTGTGAGCCTAGGAGAACCTTACACAGATCCCTGCGGTTAACGGGGTCCTAAGGTAACAAGACTTTTTGATGCAAAGAATTTGTCTATATGCACCGGCTGTGATCCGGAAGAGACTTTGACAGTGGGAAATTGGATCTATTTATGCTGCAACAATAAATAGACTGTTGGTGTGAACACGCTGCTGCCTCACAGCCTCACGTTTTTGCCCAAGCAACGCTGCTACCTCACATTATGGTGGAGAATGCGGGCATGGCAGCCTGGTTGCTAAGGGCAATGGCCTAAGAGGTACTTACCCGGAAACAAAAAAAAAAATTCACTGACTGTTTGCGGTGGATCGGCGGGTCCACAAAGCTTACAGGCGTTGCAGCCTGGTTGCTAGGGGCAACAACCCAGTTTTCACATGTTTATGATCAAGCCTGCAAAGTTGCAGTTTAACTCAGCAGCCACTATGGAGGATCTTGTAAAGCAGCTGGCCCAGTCTACTGCTCAACTACAGCAGGCTTTTGCACAAACCAGTGCACAACAGCAACAGGCTAATGCTCAGCAGCAACAGGCTAATGCTCAGCAGCAACAAACCAATGTCCAGCTCCAGCGGGCGTTAGTTCAGCAACAGGAGACAAACAGCTTGTTGACTAAGCAGCTTTCTGCTCTGCGAGAAGCGCTCCCAGTGGTAACTCCAGGTCATCCAGTCCTTCCTGCGGCCCAGGACAGAGTTAGGGCGGCACTTACGAAGATGAGTGCAGAGGATGACCCAGAAGCCTTTCTCTCCGTGTTTGAGAGGACCGCTGAGCGAGAGAAATTGTCTATCAACCGTTGGACTGATGTCGTGGCCCCGTTCTTGGTAGGTGAACCCCAAAAAGCCTACCTAGATCTCAGCACGGAGGATGCCAAGGACTATGGCACACTGAAAGGTGAGATCCTTGCACGAATGGGGGTTAACACTTATCTCCGGGCCCAACGAGTGAATCAGTGGTCCTTTGAGGAGGGAAAACCTGCACGCTCACAGGCCCATGTCTTACTGGACCTTGTAAAAAAATGGCTGCAGCCGGAGACCTTGAACCCCGGACAGATGATTGAGCGGGTGGTGATTGAACGGTTTGTGCGGACTTTGCCAGCCCCCATTCAACGGTGGGTGGGACAGGGGGACCCCGGTACCCTAGACCAGCTAGTGAATTTGGTGGAACGCTACACAGCTACCCAGGAGTTGGTCCGGGACTCTGCTTCACGGCGGGCACTCCGTAGGGATACGCCCCCTTCACAGTTGGTAAAAGACTCCCGTCCCTCCTCGGGTGCTGGCCTGTCTTCAGCCCTGGCAGAGAGTAAACCCCAGACTAAGGTCAGCCGGAGTCCCGGTTCCCCAAAGTCAGACACCCGAAACAGGGACACCTCTGCTGTTATGTGCTGGCGGTGCCATCAGCTCGGGCATGTGATGGCACAGTGCCCACTCACATCAGAACCCATGGACTGCCGGTACGCTCGCCGGGTATCAATGTATGCCCATATTGTTTGTACCGTAAGCTCTGTTACTATGGGGGAGGAGCCCCATCTCTGCAAAGTACGTGTTAATGGCTATACAGCAGAGGCTTTGTTGGACTCAGGAAGTGTAGTGACTCTTGTACATGCCTCCTTGGTCTCCGGGGAAAACCCTACGGGACATAAAGTAGGGGTACTTTGTATTCATGGAGACCTACGTGAATACCCTATGGAAAGGGTCACCATTGCTACCTCGTGTGGAGAGGTTCAACATGAAGTGGGGGTGATGAAAAGACTTCCATATGCTGTTATTTTGGGAAGAGACTTGCCCCTGTTCTGGACATTATGTGGGAGGCGACCTAGCCCTCCGAGGTGTATGATTGAACCAGGCCCTGAGCCGGACGATCCCGACTCAGGGATACCTGCCGTAGGGGTCACCAGTATAGGGACAGAGTGTAACCCTGCCAGGTTCCCCCTAGAGGTAATGGCAGGAGAGGTTGAGCCACCCGAGGCAATCCCGGAGTTGAACGTGTCTCCAGATAATTTCGGAACAGCACAGCTCCGGGACCCCACATTGGCTCCTGGACGTGGAAATGTACAGGTAATTGATGGGGTACCGCAGCGGCCTGGTGCCAGGCTGGAAACTCCCTACATGGCTCTAAAGCGAGAGTTGCTCTATCGGGTTGATACAATCCGGGGGGAAATAGTGGAACAGTTGGTGGTCCCTCAGCCGTACCGCCGTCAGACCTTGGAATTGGCTCATAACCACCTAATGAGTGGGCACCTAGGTGAAGAGAAAACGCGGGAACGCATGTTTCAGCGGTTTTACTGGCCAGGGGTCGGCGCAGAAATTAAGAGGTTCTGTGAGTCCTGCCCAGTTTGTCAGTTGACCGCACCGTTTCCGTAGTCCTCTGATACCTTTACCCATTATAGAGGTGCCTTTTGAGCGGATTGCTATGGATCTGATCGGACCCATTGTAAAATCAGCCCGTGGTCACCAGCACATCCTGGTAGTGATGGATTACGCGACACGTTATCCGGAGGCCATTCCACTACGTCACACCTCGGCGAGGCTTATTGCTCGGGAGTTGTTTGCTATGTTCTGTCGCGTGGGGTTACCCAAAGAAATCCTGACCGATCAGGGCACTCCCTTTATGTCTAAAATTACAAAGGAACTGTGCAAACTCCTCCAGATCAAGCAGCTACGCACGTCAGTGTACCATCCCCAGACTGATGGTCTAGTGGAACGTTTTAATAAAACTCTGAAGGCTATGTTGAAAAAGGTGGTCTCCAAAGAGGGGAAAGATTGGGACATGTTATTGCCCTATTTAATGTTCGCTATCCGCGAGGTCCCACAATCTTCCACCGGGTTCTCGCCATTTGAGTTACTGTATGGCAGACATCCGCGGGGACTGCTGGATATAGTTAAGGAAACTTGGGAACAGGAGCCCACCCCTCACAAAAGCACAGTGGAATACGTTATGGATATGCAGGATCGTATCACGGCAATAATGCCCATTGTTAAAGAGCATTTGCTGGATGCTCAGGCAGCCCAAAGTACTCAGTATAATAGAAAGGCCTCCATCAGGTCTTTTAAACCGGGAGATCGTGTCTTAGTCCTAATACCTACTGCAGAAAGTAAGTTCTTAGCCAAATAGCAAGGTCCCTATGAGATCCGGGAGAAAGCGGGGGAAGTAAACTATAAGGTGTATCAGCCAGGTAGAAGAAAACCAGAGCAAATCTACCATGTAAACCTGCGGAAGGCATGGAAAGACAGGGAATGTATGGTGGCTGACGTAACGTTGGACCTAACCTTTTCAGGTGCCTTGACAACAACAAAGGAGGAGTCCCCTGATGATGAATTGGGAGTGAGGATAGGGGATTCTCTCTCAAAACAGCAGAGACGGGAGTCTCGGAGGTTAGTGCAGCGGAATACAGATGTGTTCTCAAGCCTACCAGGCCGAACAACCGTAATCCACCACGATATTGTCACCGAGCCTCAAGTAAGGGTACGCCTGAGGCCATACCGGGTACCAGAGGCTCGTAGGCAAGCCATTGCGGAGGAGGTAAAAAAGATGCTCCAACTAGGGGTTTTTGAAAAATCCTCGAGCGAATGGGCCAGTCCCATTGTGCTGATCCCGAAACCAGACTGTTCTTTAAGATTCTGTAATGACTTCTGAAAGTTAAATGAAGTTTCGAAATTTGATATGTATCCCATGCCCAGGGTCGACGAGCTGATAGAGAGACTGGGACGGGCCCAGTACTTCACGACTCTCGATCTCACTAAAGGTTACTGGCAGGTGCCGCTGACAGAGGCGGCAAAAGAAAAGACCGCTTTTGTCACGCCAGGGGGGCTCTATCACTATGTCGTCTTGCCATTTGGTTTACATGGGGCTCCGGCCACGTTTCAGAGATTAATGGACATAGTGTTAGAACCCCATCAACCATATGCCTCCGCATATTTGGATGACATCATCATCTATAGCAGTGACTGGAGCACCCACTTATCTCAGGTACAAGCGGTAGTGGATTCGCTCAGAGCTGCTGGTCTGACGGCGAATCCAAGCAAATGTGCTATGGGTCTCAAAGAAGCCCGTTACTTGGGGTATGTGATAGGCCAAGGGGTTATCAAGCCACAAGTAAACAAAATCAAAGCCATTCAAAACTGGCCTCGTCCCCTTACCACAAAACAGGTAAGAGCCTTTCTGGGTATAATGGGGTATTACCGACGATTCATACCCAATTTTGCTGGAAGGTCGGCGCCTTTGTCCGATCTTTTAAAAGGGAAGAAGTCGGTCATGGTCCACTGGAATACACAAGTAGAGGAAGCCTTTCAGGTGCTAAAGGTAGTCCTATGTGGTCAGCCTGTCCTTGTCAACCCTGACTTTCAAAAGGAGTTTATAGTACAGGCAGATGCCTCTGAGGTGGGTCTGGGTGCAGTTCTGTCCCAGGAGGTAGATGGAGAAGAGCACCCGGTCACCTATTTGAGTAGAAAACTCACCCCGGCAGAGAAGAACTATAGCATAGTGGAGAAGGAGTGCCTGGCCATAAAATGGGCTCTGGAATCCCTACGCTACTACCTGCTGGGGCGACACTTTCGCCTGGTGACAGACCACTCCCCTTTGGTCTGGATGAGGAATGCTAAGGAGAGAAATGCTAGAGTCACCAGGTGGTTTCTCTCCTTGCAGGACTTTCACTTTTCTGTGGAACACCGGGCTGGTAGGTTGCAGGGCAATGCGGATGCCCTGTCCAGAGGTCCCTGTATGTTGGCAAAAGTTCAACCCCGCCCGTTTGAACTGAGGGGGGGGGGATATGTGAGGCAGTGACAGGGGTAATATTTGAAGACCGCTATGTGTCCCCCAGAATGTGTCTGGAAACCCTCTGAGTTTGCTATAGCTATTACTGGGAGTATAGCACAAAGGGTAACAGGGAGACAGATCCCTCCTCCCAGTCCAGGTTTTGTAGCAATCCTCATGTCCGGCATTTTCGTTTAAATCATGCAGAGCACAGCAGGGTGTGTCTCAGTTGAGAGCCAGGCTTGGTGAAGCTAACACATGCTGTGTGAGCTGGGCTGGCTCTGTGTGGAGTGAACACAGGCCAAGAGTGTGAGCCTAGGAGAACCTTACACAGAACCCTGCGGTTAACGGGGTCCTAAGGTAACAAGACTTTTTGATGCAAAGAATTTGTCTATATGCACTGGCTGTGATCCGGAAGAGACTTTGACAGTGGGAAATTGGATCTATTTATGCTGCAACAATAAATAGACTGTTGGTGTGAACACGCTACTGCCTCACTGCCTCACGTTTTTGCCCAAGCAACGCTGCTACCTCACAGTACACATAAAGTTATCACAAATCATTTGGAGCATTAAACGTTTCTGTACCCTAAGAAGAATATATATATATATATATATATATATATATATATATATTGTGTGTGTATATATATATATATATATATATATATATATATATATATGTGTATATATATGAAAGAGGTAAGAGTCCCGGTGCACCACCTACTCCGCGTGTTACTATACGTTCAGCTACTTGAGCCCAACTGAGCCATGGAGGGGATCATGGTGCAGACTTGCGGTGAAGGCCAAGATAAATCCAAAGGAGAAAGAAAGTCGCACTCCTGATGATCACCATATCACTCCGTCTTTATTGCAGGGGAAACATGAAGGTACAAGCGGTGGGGAGGGTGAGACAAGCCATACAACGCCGGACAATTTGGGTTTTTGCAACAGCTATTTCAGTTTCATATATCTAATAACTGATGGACTCAGTAATATTTCTGGATTGAAATTAGGTTTTTTGTACTAACATAAAATGACAAAATTTGACCAATGCAAAAGTATGGGCACCCTTATCAATTTCTTGATTTGAACACTCCTAACTACTTTTTACTGACTTATTAAAGCACTAAATTGGTTTTGTAACCTCATTGAGCTTTGAACTTCATAGGCAGGTTTATCCAATCATGAGAAAAGGTATTTAAGGTGGCCACTTGCAAGTTGTTCTCCTATTTGAATCTCCTATGAAGAGTGGCATCATGGGCTCCCTCAAACAACTCTCAAATGATCTGAAAACAAAAATTATTCAACATAGTTGTTCAGGGGAAGGATACAAAAAATTGTCTCAGAGATTTAAACTGTCAGTTTCCACTGTGAGGAACATAGTAAGGAAATGGAAGAGCACAGGTACAGTTCTTGTTAAGCCCAGAAGTGGCAGGCAAAGAAAAATATCATAAAGGCAGAGAAGAAGAATGGTGAGAACAATCAAGGACAATCACAGACTACCTCCAAAGACGTGCAGCATGATCTTGCTGCAGATGGTGTCAATGTGCATCGGTCAACAATACAGCGCACGTTGCACAAAGAGAAGCTGTATGGGAGAGTGATGCAAAAGAAGCAGTTTCTGCAAGCACGCCACAAACAAAGTCACTTGAGGTATGCAAACGCACATTTGGACAAGCCAGTTACATTTTGATAGACGGTCCTGGGGACTGATGATACAAAGATTGAGTTGTTTGGTCATACAAAAAAGCGTTATGCATTGAGGCAAAAACACGGCATTCCAAGAAAAGCACTTGCTACCCACAATAAAATATGGTGGAGGTTCCATCATGCTTTGGGGCTGTGTGGCCAATGCCGGCACCGGGAATCTTGTTAAAGTTGAGGGTCACATGGATTCAACTCAGTATCAGCAGATTCTTGATAATAATGTGCAAGAATCAGTGACGAAGTTGAAGTTACGCAGGGGATGGATATTTCAGCAAGACAATGTTCGAAAACACCGCTCCAAATCTACTCAGGCATTCATGGACCAATTACAATGTTCTGGAATGGCCATCCCAGACCTGAATATCATTGAAAATCTGGGGGATGATTTGAAGTGTGCTGTCCATGCTCGGCGACCATCAAACTTAACTGAACTGGAATTGTTTTGTAAACAGGAATGGTCAAATATACCTTCATCCAGGATCCAGGAACTCATTAAAAGCTACAGGAAGCGACTAGAGGCTGTTATTTTTGCAAAAGAAGAAAACAAAAAATGAATGTCACTTTTATGTTGAGGTGCCCATACTTTTGCACAGGTCAAATTTTGTTTAAATGCAGATTGCACATTTTCTGTTAGTACAATAAACCTCATTTCAATCCAGAAATATTACTCAGTCCATCAGTTATTAGATATATGAAACTGAAATAGCTGTTGCAAAAACCCAAATTGTTATAAAGAAAAAAGGTTAACATTAATAGGGGTGCCCAAACTTTTTCATATGACTATATATATATATATATATATATATATATATATATTGTGAGGTAGCGTGGTCGGCTGCGCAGCAGAAGACACGGGATCCAGGCATTAAGGTTCACAGCACACTGTTTAATCCAAAACAAAAGTCCACAACAACATACATGTGCCTCTCCAGCAGAGAGCTCAGGGAGTTGTGTTCACTCCCTCACACCCGGCACACCTGCCCTTGTTCCTGTTTCCATTTAACCCTTCCTTCAGCCTGTAGGGAAACAGCATTAACCCTAGAGTGGATTTACTTTCTATCATGGAGTGAGCACAACCGGGGCGAGACATACCGGCCGTCATAGATAACCCCGGTCACAGTCTCACATCCCCCCCCCCTCAGTTCAAGCGTGCGGGGTTGAACTCCCGCCATCAAACACGGGCCGCGGGACAAGGCATCGGCGTTTCCCTGCAACCCACCGGCCCTATGTTCAACCGTAAACCGGAAGTTCTGCAGAGAAAGGAACCACCGGGTAACCCGGGCATTCCGTTCCTTGGCGGACCTCATCCAGACCAGTGGAGAGTGATCCGTCACCAAGCGAAACTGCCGTCCCAGCAGGTAATAGCGTAGGGACTCCAAGGCCCACTTGATCGCCAGGCACTCCTTCTCCACTACGCTATAATTCCGCTCGGGAGGGGTGAGCTTCCTACTTAAGAAGGTGACGGGGTGTTCCTCCCCCTGAACCACCTGAGACAGCACTGCCCCCAGGCCGACCTCCGAGGCGTCAGTCTGTACTATGAACTCCTTCCGGAAATCAGGGTGTACAAGAACGGGCTGTCCGCACAGGACCCCCTTCAGGGCCCGGAAGGAGTCCTCGGCCTGCGTAGTCCAGCGCACCATGACGGACTTCTTGCCTTTGAGAAGGTCCGTCAAGGGGGCTGATAGTCCCGCAAAATCCTTTACAAACCTCCTGTAGTATCCCACGATACCCAGGAAGGCCCTAACCTGCTTCGTGGTCAGGGGTCTAGGCCACTTCTGGATCGCCTCAACCTTGTTAATTTGGGGCTTAATCACTCCTTGGCCTATCACGTAGCCCAAGTAGCGGGCTTCTGTGAGTCCCAACGCACATTTCTTGGGATTGGCTGTCAATCCGGCTGTTCGAAGCGCGTCCACCACCGCTTGTACCTGTTCCAAGTGGGTCTGCCACTCGGAGCTGTAAATAATGATGTCATCAAGGTACGCTGATGCATACGCCTGGTGGGGTTCCAGCACTAAGTCCATCAACCTCTGGAACGTGGCCGGAGCGCCATGTAACCCAAAAGGCAAGACAACATAGTGGAAGAGACCCTCCGGCGTAACAAAAGCGGTTTTCTCCTTGGCGGACTCCGTCAGTGGCACCTGCCAGTACCCCTTGGTCAGGTCGAGCGTGGTAAAATATCGCGCCTGTCCCAGCCTATCAATCAGCTCATCCACCCGGGGCATGGGGTAGAGATCAAACTTGGATATGTCGTTCAATCTCCTAAAGTCATTGCAGAACCTTAAGGAGCCATCGGGTTTTGGTATTAGTACAATCGGACTAGCCCATTCACTTCGGGATTTTTCGATGACCCCCAGGCGTAACATTGTCTTTACTTCCTCCGATATGGCTTGTCGTCGAGCCTCCGGTACCTGGTATGACTTCAGGCGTACCTTCAGGTGGGGCTCGGTGACAATATCATGTCGTATCAGACTGGTCCTACCGGGCAGCTCGGAGAAGACATCGGGGTTCTGCTGAACCAACCGTCTGGCCTCTCGCCTCTGAGTCTTGGTGAGGGCTTCTCCAATCCTTACTTCCGGTTCGTCCTCTCCGGAGGTCGCTGGAGCCGGATGTGAACGACCCGAAGAGGAGGGAGATGGGGAAAAAACAGCCATCAGGCTTTCCCGTTCCTGCCAAGGTTTTAATAGGTTGACATGGTATATTTGTTCAGGTTTCCGCCTACCGGGCTGCAATACTTTATAGTTAACCACCCCGACTCTTTCCTTTATCTCGTAGGGGCCTTGCCACTGAGCCAGGAATTTACTCTCCGCCGTGGGGATTAATACCAACACCCGATCCCCGGGTTTAAAGGTCCGCACGGTGGCTTGTCTATTGTAGCGGCCGCTTTGCGCGGCCTGAGCCTCCTGTAAATGCTCCTTCACAATTGGCATGACCGCGCTTATGCGGTTCTGCATACCCAAAATGTGTTCAATCACACTTATGGGGGGTGGGCTCTTGCTCCCATGTTTCCTTTGCCAGGTCCAACAATCCCCGGGGATGTCGCCCGTATAACAATTCAAAAGGCGAAAACCCCGTGGATGCCTGTGGCACCTCACGGATGGCAAACATCAAATAGGGAAGCATCATATCCCAGTCTTTCCCGTCTTTTGAGATCACCCTTTTGAGCATGGTTTTCAGGGTTTTATTGAAACGCTCGACTAAACCGTCCGTTTGAGGATGATACACAGACGTACGCAACTGCTTGATCTGGAGTAGCCGGCATAGCTCTTTGGTCACTTTAGACATGAATGGGGTCCCCTGATCCGTAAGGATCTCCTTGGGCAACCCCACCCGGCAGAACACAGCAAACAACTCCCGAGCTATAAGCTTTGCTGCAGTATGTCTGAGAGGTATCGCCTCGGGATACCGGGTGGCATAGTCAACGATCACTAGGATGTGTTGGTGCCCTCGAGCGGACTTTACGAGGGGCCCCACCAGATCCATCCCTATCCGTTCAAAAGGGACTTCTATAATGGGTAACGGTACCAACGGACTGCGAAAATGGGTCAGGGGTGCGGTAAGCTGACACTCCGGGCAGGTTTCACAGAACCGTTTTACCTCCCCAAAGACCCCGGGCCAATAGAACCTTTGCAATATTCGCTCCTGTGTTTTCTTGACCCTTAGGTGGCCACTCATCAGGTGTTTATGAGCCAAGTCGAGGACCCGCCGGCGATACGGCTGGGGCACCACCAACTGTTCTACCCCCACGCCCCGTATTTCATCTACCCGGTAGAGTAAATCCTGTTTAAGAGCGAAATGGGGGTACCTTACCTGGGCACCGGGCAGCTGTGCCACCCCGTCAACTACTGTCACCCGACTCCGGGCATGTATTAACGTAGGGTCCTGGAGTTGGGCTGTCCCAAACGTATCCGGAGACGCCTCCAACTCCGGGATGGGCTCGACCATCTCAGCCTCTCCTGCCAATACCTCTAGGGGTGACCTATCGGGTTCACACTCTGTCCCTATCATGGTGACCCCTACGGCAGGCGTCCCAGATTCAGGATTGTAGGGCTCAGGTCCCGGACTGTCCAATATCTGAGGGGACTTAGGGGGTCCCCTCCATAAAGTCCAAAAATAGGGCAGATCCCTTCCTAGGATCACGTCATAAGGAAGAGTGTTAAGAAGTCCCACCTCATGTTGCACCTGACCGCAAGGTGCTGTGATGGTGACAATCCCCGTGGGATAGTCTCGGCGGTCCCCATGTATGCAAACCACCCCCACGGTACGTCCTGTGGCCTTTACTTTAGCCCTCAAGGTGGATCGCACAAGGGTCACTAAGCTCCCGGAATCCAACAATCCTGTAACCGGACATCCGTTCACCTGTATTTGGCACAAGTGGGGCTCCGTCTTTGGGGAGACCAGGTCAGCGATACACACCACCTGAGCATACATTGAACCCCGCCGGGTAACCCCACAATCCATGGGCTCCGTGGTGAGTGGACACTGGGCTTCCATATGTCCCACCCGCTGGCACCGCCAACATCTAATGGGGACGGAAACCCCCTTGACGGGTTGTCGTTTAGGGTACAGAACCTTCCGGACCTCAGGAATGGCGGCCGCGGCCTCAGACGGGACGGTAGGCTTGGCCCTAGGCTTGGAGGGGCCGGACCGACGGGCGGTACGCAAAGTCTCAGTGTCCCGTATCAAGTCCTGCGTAGCCACATGCCGCTCTACCAGGGACACTAATTGGTCCAGGGTACTCGGGTCACCCTGTCCTACCCACCGTTGAACGGTGACGGGTAAAGTGCGCACAAAACGATCCACTA